>NC_056726.1:1447548302-1447624555 GCF_019279795.1 Protopterus annectens
TTGCAGGGGCTCGGCCTACGGACACGCCCCTACTGTCTTCCACGGACCGTGTTAGCCTTAGGTGTGATTCAGCATGCCCTCATGCATATGCATGACATGCTGACGTCACACCGTTTAACTGCAGTCTCCGTGTAAGCCTTGTATCTCTTACACGGAGGCTTCGTGAATCCTGCCCATAGTCTGATAATGAACAAATTAATTTTTCTCTTGATTGTTGCATCTTTCGGCTTTTCCTGGTTAGGGGTCACCACAGTGGAACTCTGGTCTGCTAATGATTGGCAGTAGATTTTTACGTACTGAGTTGCCAGCCCTGATGTACAACCTTCAACGAAGGTACACCCATTCACACATGTCTCCACACAGAAGACACTTTAGCTGAGAATCGAACAGGACAACGTCTTACTGTGAGGCGACAACGCTACCGCAGCATCACCTTCTCTTGGACAAAATATAATTTGTTTATTTGGTTGAAACCACTGAGCTGTTTCCAAAATGACAGAAACTTTATTTTTACAACAATGACTTTATAGATCATATACATTATCAGAATGAGATGCAAAAAGCAAAGCTTACATTCCAAGAAGTCATTCAAAATAAAGAATGGTCAACTATCTATAAACCAGTGCTAAAAACACACACTGTATGTCAAAAGGATCAATAATCAAAAATGTTTCTTACCTCTGTGCCTAGTGTACAATAAATGTTTTGAAACGAAAGCATCCCATGCAAATAGAAAGATATCCCAATTTCATTAAATAAAAAATGTCAGGGTATGATTGCAAAGATTTACAAAGCAGTGTAAAATCAGATCTAAAATCATTATTCAACAATTCCAACCTTTGAAACTAATTGCAGTCATTGTCAGCTTTAAATGTAAAAGGTATTTAAGTTCTGTGGGTAGAAGAGTATATGTCCTTTCATGTTTCCCCAGGATAAAAAAGCTTACCTTAGGTAGGGGGGATTTCTTTCCTCAATGCCAGCATGTGGCATCATGTATATTTCCCCAGATCTTTTTAACTTTTTCATAGGTCCATAGCAGGTGGAGGTCATCAGCATCCCCTCTCCTACCTGTCATCTTACAGACCCCATCTCTGTAATTTTTTAGGTGTTTTCTGCCAGAAGTTTAATTTCTCAAAGTGAGAAAAATTTAGTAGACGGAGAGGTAGCATTCTTCTAGCTAATATGAAAGCAGAGTGTGTTGTCTTGTCTTCTAATGTGCCTGTAATAGTTCAGCCCATTTCTATCTATGTCCTTAAAAAAAAACTGTGGCCATAATTATCTATTACATAGTACATATCAAAAGGAGCTTGTTTTGGACATTAAAAGGAGAAAATCTCCATCCTGGTTCCAGAATTAAAACATTATCCTCTTTTTTTCAACCTGCTTGCCACAATAAGATGTCTTGCATCTTGCGTTTTGTCTTAATTTTAGTATAGCCTAAGGTTCGATGGTCCTTGTGAGATAGGAAATCAGTTCACTAAATTATATTGCACTCAGAGGTTCATAGGCTGATACTAGGCTGTCAGTCTGCTGATTGTTACAAGCCTAGCCAATGACCAGAGATCAGAATAAAACCCTATTACATTGTATCTGTGAGGTAAAGAGCTTAACCATTATACCAAACTCTTCCCCTCTTCAATCCAATTCTCCCAGATCAGGGATTTCTTTTCAATCACCACCCTAGCACTCCCCCAGCCTCTGCCTCAAACTAAGACAGTATTTAGCAACTTCTTAGTCTTCACTAGTTTCTGCCCCATAAAGTCTCCAACCCACCCAGGCCCCATAATTTCTTTATTCCAACCCACCCAGGCCCAATCATTTCTTTATTCCCTAGATTTAAGTGTCTTTAGCTAGACAGATGTTATGTATAATTCCAGTAGAGCTCAGCTGGGGATGTGGGTGGATCTGCAAATGATATAATAGATCAAGTCAGCATAAAAGCAAACCTCTGAGATCCAGGAGTCCCAAGCTTCCTAGTTTGTAGAGGTCATGATATTTTTTCTGTCCAGTTTAGGATGTTTATTATCACAAATAAAATTAAATAGGAACTTCTGGACTTTAGTATTAATGGGTGTATGTGTGTGTGTGCAGTTGCAGAATACAGTGGGCAAGGAACAGGCATTTGAGCAACAGAAGCATGAGTACAGCTGAAATGCTGGCAACTAATGGATGATTCAATTTAGCCCATGCCTGTAATTTGACAGTAGGCAATAAGTGGAGTAAGGTTATCCATAGGAAGGGCGTTATGAACATACAACAATTTAATGCCTAGGTAGGTTTCATAAGCTTCATAGATTATTAGTACTAGGTTAACTGCCCTTCCAAGCCATTTTAAGCCTAGCCAATTATCCCCTGTGAGATTCAAACCCTGTACCTTGTGTATGTAAGGTAAACACTTTCACTATTATGCCAATCTCACACCAAGGAAAAGGTAGTCCTCCATTGTATACTCAGCACATGATTATACCTTTAAGTGTCATGCATTGTAGGTTCAAAGGAAGGAAAATGTTTCTATGTGCTCACTTGTAGCCCTGGGATAAAGCCAAATGCACACAGTTTTGTTAGCAATGTGAATCTGCAGATCCAGAATACAAAGTGCACAATTATCTGTAAATCATAAATCAGTGATGACTTTGTTATCCAAGGACTGGATGCCCCAGTTTGAGTTGTTCTGTTCTAAAAAAGGCTGAGAGCTTCCAATAATAGAGTGAAGAGTAAAGGGAATAGTGGACAGCCTTGTCTGATGCCTTTAAAGAGGTCGTATGGCTTATTATTTGTAATGACTTGTGCCATCAGTTGTCAGTAAAGAAGCTTGCATCAGTCTCTTTCAGGAGCCCAAAGGTCAAGAGCACTTGCCAGAAGAAATCCCACATCTGAGAATCAAATGCCTTATTAATGTCTATAAACAATGCAGTGGTGGGTCTATCGGTATACAGACTGAGTTGCCAGATATTATAAAAGCAATATTGCAAGGCTGAGTTTCCCTACCTGCTCAGTATAAATCTATGTTGAGTAGTCCTGATGAGTATGAGAATGAATTTCTCTAGCCTGAAAGGCCAAGACATTAGCCAATAAGTTTGTTTTTACATACATTAAGGAAATAGGCCTATAATTTAGCTTAAGAGAAATGACCACATTTGCTATTCTTGCCTTATATGGTAGGATACATTTGTAAAGGTTTTTTAGAAACAGATCCAGAAGCATTGGTGATAACTCATCTCCCAATTTTCTATATAATTCTGCAGGCAGGCTGTCTGGCCCTGGAATCTTCCCTGGCTTCACAGCTTCTATAGCTTCCTTGACTTCTGTCAGAGTGATAGGCTGCACCAGTGTCATCTTCCCTTATTCACTCAATAAGAGCCATGGTGTTCTATCTGAGAAATTCTTCCATTTAGCCTGAGAAAAGGTTGGAGCCAGCAATAGATATTGACCAGGAAGGTAGTCATAGTCAGTTAGCAGCCTGATAAGAAAGGCAGTGTACCCCTTGTCCATGCCTTAATACTTAAATTGACTGTGATTTTTTATGTTCAGTATGGCTTTTGATAGTACCTTACTTGTTCTGCCCAATATAGGAGTCTTAATCTCTCCCATTTTTGGTGTTGTTGTGGAAATCTTACCCTCTTAATTTCTTTGTCATTGCATTATTTTCCTTGCACAGTGCTTCATCCATACCATATCACTTCACATATTGCTGCATAACCTTTTCCATTCTATCCATTGCAGTACTGTGTCTGACATATGGTACTGTGTTGCCGACCCCTGAATGTGGGATAACAGTCCTAATCTTTAAAGCTTTGCATTCCATTTGCCTGTCACTTGCTGAAGTTCTTGTTATGTCACAATGTGCTGCCTGATTCCTGCATCTGTAGCCTTTAAAATGCTGTTCAAAGACCCAGAAGATTTAAAACCCACATTCCGTAAGGATCAATGGCAGAAAGTTGGCACCAAATATCTGCGTTGTGCTACTAAGCCCAGTACTATGGTCTGACATAGCTTTGGCTCCAATGCGATAGATTTAACTCCTTCTAGGTAGTGATGACTAATTAAGATGTCCACCCCCATTTGTGTTACAAAAAATTTATATTCAGAGCTTATAGAGTTGAAAGCTCTCCAAATATCCACCAAGTGGAATTATTTCATCCTTCCATGAAAAATCTCAGTATTTCTCCCAAATCTAGATCTGCCCGAGGGAAGTCGGTCTTAACATTATCCCAATACCATTCTGAAGTCTCCACCCAATATGATAGGGGTATGATACCCTCCTAATGCTAGTGAATCAGCAAGACACTCCAAGAAGGGTGTTACATCCTCCTCAACTGGCCCATAAAAGGTAACAAGTAAGACCGAACCTTGAGCAGATTTGAACCTCACCACTTCCCATCTTCCCCTTTTATCTCCCCTAGACTCTAAACAACTCCAGCCCTTTGTCTTCCTTATTAACATTAAAACATCCTTGGGACTTGCATACTACTTGTGGGATCAACCATCCTTACTTCTGATGTATTTCTTCAGTAGTCTTTAACCTTTTGAGTTTCATTTCTTGCAGGTATGCTACATGGACCTGCAATTTTTGTAGTTTGTGAATCACACAGGCTAGTTTAATCTTACAGTTTAGTCCCCTAGCATTCCATATAGCAAATGTATAACTTGTATATCAAGACATATACTAAGATCTTGAGCTATCAACACCTTAACCCAAAGAATACAAAGAAAACTGAAATAAAAGTAAGAGTTAACATAAGAACAAATATGCATTACAACAAAGATTTACAAGCAGGAAAAATATCCCTGTATTGCATTATATAATGCCAAGCTTGAGCTGCCTTTCCCAAAGCAGTGGGGAAGGATGAATACCAGATCGGTGAAGAAAGCATGTCACTATGTAGCATGGCCGTATCAATATTCTCCGTTCTCCTTACTATTAGGTTATTTACCTCTTCCATTTCTGTTTTAATATTGTCACTACCTTGGGGCATAAACTTTTGCAACTGTGGGTTGTGTATACTTTGGTATGGTGTGGGCATTTTAGATATGGGATTAATGTTACCTCCTCCATGGCATACGGACATATGTTATATGCGTGTCTATCACTAATTTGTTGAATATGTATGTGGTAGGAGTTTGCAGACGTGAGTTATAGCTTCCTGTTAAAAACTATATCATGCCTGCCAATACTGTAAGTATATTAAGCTGGGAAAAGGGTTGTTTATGATGAACATACTCATACAACCCCATATCATCATCACAATCATTGTGTTAAAATTGAGTGCTTTCATCTACCTAATGTCAGAGACTTCTGAAGAAGTCTCTGACATTAGGTAGACGAAAGCACTCAGTTTTAACACAATAAAAAGTTTTTCGCTGCTGTGAATCATTTCAGTGTTTTTTCTATGGTTCGTGAGGTTTTGGATCTACTACATCATCATCACCACCATCATCATCATCATAATCGATTTTCCTTTTTTTCCATTTTTCTACATGGGGTTGAGGTGTTATGTCTACTGTCACTATCTCTCTTTATTCAATGCCACACAGCTGCCTTTTTCAACAGTCAAGCCTAAGTGTTGCAGGTTTTCTGTCAGACAATCCGTTCATCTCCTTACTGGATAACCTAATTTCCACTTGACAGATGGTCTTCTACTTTCCTGCACATGTACCCAAACAAGTGTAATCTGTTCTTTTTGACATTCTCTGCAATTGGAGCTACCTGACCTTTTGCTCTGATGTTCTCTTTTCTTTGTCAGTTGCACAGTGTGTATCCTACCACCCATTTCAGGCCTTTACTGTCCAGCTTTCTGTACCATAATGTAGTACTGGTTGCACCACTGTTTTCTACACTTTACTTTTCAGTTCCTTTGGCATTATCCTGTCATTCACTACATTTGACAGTCTGTGCCAGTTGACTGCAGCCTCTCTGATTCTAGCTTTGACCTCCTCATTCATACTTCCATTCTTCTCAACCACCCCTCCTAAATACTAAAAGTTGTTATCCTGTTCTACTATTTTCCCTTCTATCTCAGTTTTCAGCTTCTTCTTATTTCCCCACGTTTGCTGCCACTATAGCTTTTGTATCTGCACACAGTTTCATCCCATGTGACTTCAGCTTTGCATTCCATTCCCCAGTCATTTGTTGAAATTCTTGTTCAAAGTCTGTCTGTAATGCCACATCATCTACATATAGCAGCTTTGTTGACCTGTCCCTCTGATCTCTTTGCTAAGGTGAGACATTACCAATATGAATAGCAGTGGGCACAGAGCTGAATCTTGTTGTACATCCACACCCACTGAGGACCTCTCTTTGAGTCTGAACACTGTGCATATGGTTTACTATGGTTTTAGAGCAATGTTGAATCACTGAATTGCATAACCAGAAGGTCTCAAGACAAGAATGCTGGTATCCAATTGTTCAAACAATGTTGAACATTGAAGCACCTGACCTGCGTGGACACAGGAACAATTGCTAACATGGCTCCATTAGGTGTGTGTGTGTAGGGGGGGGGGGGGGGGCAAGTCATGATGCCTGAACAAGTTGTATCCTCATTCTTGCCAGTCTACCTTCTGGTTATGTGATTAGTGATGTGACATTGTTACAATCACTAAAACCGTAGTAAACCACTCATATTTGTGTTACTGGGTCCCTGTACATAGCTTGCAATAATTCTACTAATGTTTCTACAACTTAGTTTTGGAATATCCACTTGAACTCCTTCCTCCAGTTATGCTGCATCTTGATCTGAATCCAGAGTTCTTCTCTCCAATCTTTCTACTACTATTTGTTTATCAATCACCCTCTCCAGAGCTCTCATTCAGTGCGACAGGAGTGTGATACCTCTGTACTGCCCACAGTTGTGAATGCTACCTTTTTTCTTGTACAGTGGCACTACAATGCTTATTCTCTACTCATATAAGAGATGCCTTTCTTTCCATACTGCTATGAATGCCCTCTGGAGCCATTTCTCGCATAACTTACCCAACATATTGATCGTATCTGCCTTGACCTCATCAGAGTGGGTCTATATTATATCCTCGAACGCTTAAAAAAGCGAACGCTGATTGATCAAACTTATTTTCACGAAACTGCAAAATATCAAAGCAGCAGAAACTCAAATTTTTTCCTAGGAAAAGAATTCGGTTGTCCGTTTCTGTTGCTTCGGTATTTTCAGTGTTATGGTGGAAAGTTACCTGTCGGATTCAGGTAAGTGTGCGATTGTGTGGATGTGAGTGTTAGGGTGATTTAGATGAGTTAGGGTTAGGGCTCAGGTTAGGTGTGTATGCTATTGAGTGGACATGAGGGTTAGGGTGGATTTAAGTGAGTTAGGGTTAGGGAGCGGTTGAGGTGAGTGTGCGATAGTGACGGACCTTAGGGTTAGGGTTTGGGTTAAGGTAAGTGGGTAGTTAGTGGTGTGTGCATAGTTTAGTGTAGGGTTAGGTATCAGATTTTAGGTGTATGTGTGTGGATTTCTGTTTATTTGGTGTGCTTGTGTTGTGTGTATGTGTTTTGGATCAGCGATTTTTTTCCATGGGAAAAAAATCACTGATCTGACAGTTCGAGATTGTAAGCTTTCGCTTAAATTAGATCGATCAATCAGCATTCGCTTTTTTAAGCATTCGACAATATAATATAGACCCATCAGAGCATGCTGCTTTCTCTGATTTCATTTCCTAAATGCTATTGTAACTTCTTTATAGGTGGCCTCCTGTTCTTCTTTCATCATAGGCTGTGTCTGGGGCAGTACAGCTTATGTGGGGCTCTTCATTCAGAAACATTCGGAAGTACTTTTTCCATCATCCTTTGATGTTTTGTGGACTGGTAATCAGGCTGTTACTGGCATTCCTTATAAATGTTGTCTGATAACTACTTTCTTTATCTTTCTATCTTTTGACATTTGACTTTTGATTTGCCATATAATCTGATTATTTTTGCCATCTACTGAGTTACTTTCTAGTAGCTTGTTCAGTGCCCCTAATGCCGTGTTCTTAATATTGCAATTCCTCTCTTAGTCTGTTTGTTAGCCAACCAGTATTCTTTGTCTGGTTTGTCATTTCTATGTCACATGTTTTCTTGCACTCCTTTCTTTTAATGACTTCCTGGACTTCAGCAATGCACCAGCAGTTTTCCTTATGTACCTTATTTCCATACCTAGTTCATCCATATATCTGTTCTATAGTCCTTACAAGTGCTGCTTTGAGGTGCTGTCATTCTTCTACAACTCAGTCTATTTTTTCTTCTTACTGAGGAGCCAGAGCTCTGAATTTCCCTTGAACTCTTCTTTTTCATTCCTATCAATTTCCAGGTCTTCAGCCTGACCTTTTTTGACTTTGGAGACTTCTCTGACCAGTGGAAAATACCAAATGCCCATTCCTGTTTCATGATATTAGGAGACACAATCAAATCACCTAGACCAAATTTTGCACACCACTGAGTAGCAACCCCTGACACACTACTCATTCTGTGATCCATGTTTTCCAGTCTAGAATATATTGTGTGCCTCAGTTGATGGTAACAGCTGTTGGCACCATCTAAAGTCTATGCTGTTTCCCACAACTCCATTCTTGGGTGAGTTTAAAGTGAAAATAAATAACGTGTTTTGAGGGGATGGTATGAACTAACATAGGGAGAACATGCAAATTCCATAAAGGCATTCACCAGAGATAATGATTAAACCATGTACTTTGTGTATGGAAGGTGAAGACGTTAACCATTATGCCAACTGTTTCAAAATAATGTCTTTTATCTTAAAACAAGTAGAAATTTACAAAATACATAAGTTCCACAAAGAATCAATTAGTTTCCCAACATCCCATAAGCCACACAACAATGTCCCCATGACTATCAATTGTTCTCTCCATCTGCACTGCCCTACCACTGTGCTAGTAGTCCTGATAACATCTTATTGTTTGAGTTAATGTGTTGTTTGAATAGCCAGAGTGAGTTACCTTCTCCAACAACCAGTTCAGGTAGCAGGCAGTCCCTCCATGGTAGCACTCATTACAAGACCTCTCTATCCAGAGCTTGTTCAATCAAGTTCAGGTCTTTTATTTATTTATTTATTTATTTATTTATTTTATTTTACATTTGTTAACTGGGAAAGTCTGACTGGATACATATCCATTTTCAGTGGAGGCCCGGGGAGAAAAGCTCCACATTGAAATTAATTTACACTACAAATTGTGGTTACAGAGAAGTCTATAAACATTTAACAACATCAGTGACAGGTTATAGTCAATGTTACATGTAGTTAGAAATAATCAGTTAGACAAAAGCTGTCGTTGGTAGATGGATTAGGTATACAGAAATAACAATTACATGTCTGAGCAGTGTGTAACAAAAAGAATGCTTTTCAGATTGAAGGTAAGGATGATAATTAATCAAATGGAGGTAAGTAAGAAGGAAGTAATTTAGTGTGGGCAGAAAAGTAAGTTCTCTTCCTGGTGGTGGGATAAAAGAGATCTAATGGTTGAGGGAACTGTGTGTTGTGAGGATAGGGAGAGAAGATATAAGGGTATATACCTCTGTGAGCTAAGTTTGGGTTACCTTTGTCCTGGTATTAAATAGGTTAGTCAGGGTATAGAACTGATCATGGCTGAGTTTATTTTGCTTATTCTGAATTGTGAATGGGTTAGTCAGGGTTTAGACAGGGGCAGAGCCAGTCACTGTTCATGTACATTTTTAGGGATGTTTTGAATTGGGGCAAGGAGCATGTGGTGGTTAGTTCAGCTGGAAGTAAGTTCAATTTTTTCCAGCAGAGTTGGAAAACAATGAATCTCCAGCTGAGTTGTTGGCTTTGGTGGTTTGTACTAGCATTTTGTTGGATGAACAGAGGGATGCTAGGTTGCTGTAGGGGGTAGTAATATTAGTCAGAATTGGGGTACTGGTAGGTTGATTTAGGATTTTATGAATCATTATGAGTTGATTATAATGAATCTGATTGGGTAGTTCAAGCCAGCCTAATTTGTGAATATTTTGACAGTGGTGGGTTCTATAGGCTGAGTCTGTGGCAAATCTAGCTATATTGTTATAGAAGCTAGTGATTTTGTTAAGGTTAGATTTGGTTAGATTTGTGAGGATGGGTGAGGCATAGAGAAGGGTTGAAAGAAGATGCATGCGAGCTATGGCGGTTCTGGCAGATGGGGTTAAGAACTGCTTAATCCTATACATAGGGACTACTTTTTTGTTTACTATTTTTATGGTTTTATCTACATGGGCATCGTACTTCAGGTTATTATCAGTGATTACCCCTAGTAGTTTAGTGCAAGGTCCAGGAGTGATTATGGTGCCATTGTTGGAAGAGACTGTAATTAATGGTAATGTTAGCTTACTGGAGGGGGAGAAAAGTAGTAGTTTGGTTTTGTTTGGGTTCAGTAGGAAACGATTATTGAGCCAGTTTTCTACTTTGTTGAAAGTGATTTGGGATAGGGATTGTAAATCTGTGGGAGTGGAGGCAGTGCAGATGAGCATAGAATCATCTGCATACTGTACACAAGTTGCATCTGGGATAACTTTGGGTAGGTCATTAATGAATATGGAGAAAAGGAGGGGACCCAGGCTAGAACCTTGGGGTACTCCAAGGGTGACAGGTAGAAGGGGGAATAAGTTGTCTTTCCACAGGATGGCTTATTGTCAGCCATGCATTCTAATGTATGCTGAACTATTTTGTAATTATTTGCTTGAACTTTTTTGCATTGTATAACTATCATTAATAACCTACTGTACTGAGATTGTTATGGAGCTTTTCTCCCCAGGACTCCATTGAAAACAGGTTCATTTTGGCCCAATGGACTATCCTGGTAAACTAACTGCAAATAAATAAAATAAAATAAATAATGCAGGTAAGAGTGGAACCAGCTGAGTGCTGGGTTATCTAAGGAGAGTGATTTTAAAGAGTCTAGGAGTAGGTGGTGATTTA
Organism: Protopterus annectens; assembly: GCF_019279795.1. Lineage (NCBI taxonomy): Eukaryota > Metazoa > Chordata > Ceratodontiformes > Protopteridae > Protopterus > Protopterus annectens. Next base: position 1,447,559,210 of record NC_056726.1, read on the forward strand.
CCATATCAAACGCTTTAGATAAATCGAGAAAGAAGGCAGAGGAGAGCATATTCTGATTACGGTTTTGATTTATAGTGTGAGAAAAGGAGTGAATGGCAGTGGTAGTACTATGGGCTCATCTGAAGCCATGCTGGATGGAGCTAGGAGACTATTCTGAGTAAGGTGGGTTAGGAGTTGTTTCTGTATGCATTTCTCCATTATTTTGGCTAAAGAAGATAGTATGGCTATGGGTCTGTAATTGGAGAGTTTGCTGGAGTTTTTCCCTTTATGAAGTGGAATAATATGAGATATTTTCCAGATGGAGAGAATGTAGGATTTGTGGATAGTGTGATTGATTAAGATGGAGATAGGGTAAGCTATATCATTAGCGGCCTTTTGTAGAAACTCTGCAGGAAGTTGGTCAGCTGCCATGATGGCAGGTTTTAGTTTTTTAAGTAAGGATTTAATGTAGTCTATGGGGATAGGATCAAATTTGAGTGGGGGGATATTTTCTCGAGTAGTCGAGGAGGTGGGAGACAGATTATTAGCAAGGGACTGGACTGTTTCTGTGAAGAAAGTGTTAAAGGTTTTAGCAGCACATTTAGGAGGTAGTTGTAGGGTAGCTGAGGGGGTGAGGGGTAGAAGATTTACCTGGGAGGAGTGTTTTTTTCAGACCTGACCAGAATTTTTGAGGCTGATTCTAGTGTTTTTGCTGTAAATTGAAATAGTAGTTTTGTTTGTCTAACATAATAGACCTTTTTGCTTCATTTTTCATTTGTTTGAATGTGATCTGCGCTTGTGGGGATTTGGTGGCTCTCCAGGAGTTCCATGCTGAGTTTTTAACAGTAAGTTTTTGTCTATTAGTATTGGTTAGCCATGGACCAATTTTATTCTTGGTTCTGATTGTACGTGTGGGAGCATGCCTGTCTAAGATGGCCAGGAATCTAGTGTTGAATTCGGAGACTGCTTCATCAAGGGGAAGTATTTTTAGACGGGCCCATTTACATGAGCTAAGATCATCCTGGAAACTAGTTAGGTTAAAGTTCTTTGTATACCTAAGGATTTTAAAGGTGGTTTGGTGAGACATGTCATCCTTTTTCCTGATTATATAGGTTAGGAGGTGGTCGCTCATGTCTTCAGGTAGGGTGCCTGATTTGTATAACTGTGGTTTCTTATTTATTAAGATCCAGTCTAGGATGCTTTCCTTTTTGTTGGGCTTGTTGATTTTGGTGGGGGTGGTAATAGTCTGGGAGAAACCATATAAGTTAATATGGGTGATGGGGAAGTTAGCTGAACAAGTAATCCAGTCGATGTTGAAGTCCCAGAGAAAGATTGTTTCTTGGGGTTGGGTCGTGGATAACCATTGAACGGTGCTTTCTAAGGTAGCTATGTTGTTGCCTGGTGGAATATAGCTGCATACTATGTTTATAGATTTGTGTTTGTTAAGTTGTACTTTTTAGATGATTATTTCAGAGTTGGAAGTTGTTAGGTGTTGTGGGGTGCTAATTGTGGAAATGTATAAGAGAATTTAAGTATCTTTTATCTGCACTTTTTTCAAATAATACAGCATTTTAATTGATTTATTTGTGTTGCATTGAATATTTGCTGAACTGGAAGTTTTGACTCTGTTTTTTCAGTTAGTGCTTGCTAGAATTGTATTGCCTGTTAGTAATTGCCGGCGGGGGTAGTCTCATTCACTGATATCCTGTCACTGCCTATTTAAGTTGTACATTTTGGAATATTTTCTTCTTTAAACCTCAGCTTTGGCTGGCTAAGATATAGCTGTATTCAACTGGATGGATAAGAGAATTTAAGTACCTTTTATCGGTACTTTTTTCAAATAATACAGCATTTTAATTGATTTTTTGTGTTGCATTGAATATCAGCTGAACTGGAAGTTTTGACTCTGTTTTTTCAGTTAGTTCCCCAACCATCCTCCCTGTTTTTGTTTTGATGTTAATCTTGGTGGCTTTGAAACTGCCCGCCCCTCTTGTAAATTTGTGTTTGGATACTCTTTCTGGGCCCATCTCATTTGCTCACTCAACTGAGTGCAGTGAGAGCATATTCTGATTTCAGGCACTCCTACTGTGTACAAAGGGAGCATCTGGGAAAGAAAAAAAAAATAAGCTTGTTCCTTGCCTTTCTTGTAAGTGGTCTAGACTGTTTGTAGGCTTCTGAGCCCCCAAGCCTTTCTGTGTTGGAGGGAAGTCTTCTAGGTTAATTTTGTTTCTTAGAACTAGCAAGTTTTCTAGTTTCAGTACTCAAATCTGTTTCTTTGAACTCAGCACTTGTTCAGCACTCATAAGCACTACATAAGCGGCAAATTACTACAGGACTCAACTTTCCTCACTTGTCTAGAGGAAAGTAATTTTTAGTACTTAATAAATAAGCACCTATCCAGGCATGTCTAAGGGTCAGCTCCCAGTGATTTCTCCTGTCTACCTGATGAATCTGGGCATCTTAGGACAATGCAGCAATTGCCTCATGTACACAGACAACCCTCTCCTCCTACCACCCAACACTACAACCTGTGAGAGATGCACTTATATAGCCAAACTGGAAGCAAAGCTCTCTTCACCCAAGACTGGACTAGACAGTCAAGAGGAGAAGGTAAACACTTGCACCACACCACACTCATCACATAGTCCCTCAAAATCTACAGTACCAAAACACACACATACATTCGCGGAGGCTCTCAATAAAAACCTGCCCAAGCATCAGGGACCTCCAAAGCAGAAACCCAAGCAAACTCCACCCCCCAACACAACCCAAATGACAAATAGTCAACAAACTCATTGTGCCACTCAACCACGGCTCATAAGGCATAAGAACGTACCCGACACTCTAGTCATAGGTGACTGTATAGTCAGGAACACTGATGTTCCACTCACCAGGCTAAGCAAGGAGAAAGTTACTGTCAGCTGCCTGTCAGGTGCCAGGATCCGCCACATAACTCACGCACTCAAGTCACTCCATAACAACTACAAATATGACACTGTCATAGTCCATGTTGATGTGAATGACCTAAGATGTACCTCCCTGGACTACATGAAAAGAGACATGGAGGAGCTCTCCGATCTTGTAGCCCAGGCAGGTATGACCCTAGCCCTGATTAGCATCCTGCCATCACCCAGAATGATACCACAGTACAAGGACAAAATGATTGACTTCAACAATTGGCTAAGCTTCTGGTGTCATTCTAAGGGGATCCAGTATTTGTCTACCTGGGAAGACATGATCGACAGACCACAATGCTTTGCCAGAGATGGCCTGCACCTGTTGCCCTTGGGATTCCGAATACTGGCTAAGGCTCTCGCCACCCCTATAGTGCCTTTTTTAGGCAAGGTTCAAATGACAAATTCACCACTGTAACAGGTACAAGCAAGCAAAATCTGAGGGTAATGCTACTCAATGCTAGAAGTTTAAACCTCAAAATGCACTCACTTGAGGCACTCCTTAAAATGGAGAACATTGACATCTGTGCAGTGACAGAGACCTGGTTCAAAGCTCCAGAGAGCACCCCTGTATTACCAGGCTATAATTCATACCACACCTTTTGGCCACCTAACCCGGAACAAAGCACTAAAGGTGGAGGCGTGTCCATATTCATTAAGGATATCCACACCTCCAGGCTAGTTGCATAGCATAATGCATCCGAGATTATCCAAGTGCAACTAACTCTGGGCAAGACCGCAATCCAAATTGCAGCTTGCTACAGACCCCCCACCATGCCCCAGGATTCCTAATCCTCATTTCTTGATACACTGGAAAGTATTAGGGTACAACCCAACACCCTAATAATGGGCGATTTCAACTACCCCACCATTAACTGGGAAAACTACTCATGTACCAACTCTTTTGCTCAACGTTTTTTGGAATTCATAAATTCCAGTGCCTTATATCAACTTATTTTCACCCCCACCAGGGGAAGCAATATCCTAGACCTGGCCATTACCTACATGGGCAACCAGTGTTCCACACCACAGGTCAATTCATCGTTGGTCAGATCCGACCGCAAGCTAATCACCATGGACATCCACATCCCGACCCTACCCCCAATTAGGGAAACCACCGTAAAAAACTTCTCCAAAGCCAACTTCACACTTCTTAAGACAGAAGTGGCAAACATCATGACACCCATGCAGATGGAGAACAGAGGTACGACTGCTGAATCTTACACAAATGCACTTTATAAGCACTTACACGAGCGCATGGATCATGCTATCCCTAATAGAACCAAGATGCTATCCTCCAAAAAAAGGAAGCCAATCTGGTGGTCCTCTACCATAAACAAACTCTACAACAGAAGAACGAAACTGTTGCAAAAAAGAGAAAAATCCCATGACTGGAGGAACTCCCTGGTTAACCTCAGTAAGAAGGTGAGATCCCTCATAAAATCCTCCAAAGCTAGTCACAAAAACAAAATTGCCACTGACTCTAAAAACAACCACAAAGCATTCTATAGCTATGTCAAGAATCTCAATGGCAACACTCAGATCTGCTCAGAGTTACAGTACAATGGCACTAAATATACAGAATCAACTGATATTGCCAACATCCTGGCAGATAAGTTCAATGCTAACTTTACCCCCCTCTCTCCCCCTAGAGGGCCCATCTCTATACTGGAAGAATGCAAAGTTCCTGTAATCACAGATGCACAGGTAAAAAACACACTCTCCAAAGCCAAGAATTCAGCATTCATGTGACCTGACAATATCCCAGTCTGTGTTCTACACAAACTACAGAATGAACTGGCACCCTACCTAAGTACCATGTTCAATCATAGCCTCACCTTAGGCTTTGTACCTACTGAATGGCGCACCACGATGGTTATCCCACTCCACAAAGGGGGAGCCACAACGGACCCCGGGAACTACCGCTCCATTAGCCTGACGAGCCTGGTCTGCAAGGCCATGGAGCGTATCATCATGGAACTCATAAACAAAGACATTGGTAATCTCCAAACTCTGTACCCTACCCAGTTCGGAATTGTAAAAGGCAGATCATGTCTCCTAAACCTGATTGACTTCTTTGAAGCAGTCACCAAAGCCATAGATGAGGGTAAGGTGGTTCACACAGCTTATCTAGATCTTGCCAAGGCTTTCAACACCATCTCTCACTCTGGAATTATAGATAAGCTTACTAAACTAGGTATAAATCCCTATGTCAGAAGATGGGTTGCCAACTGGCTCACGGACAGAACCCACACTGTGAAAGTAGCAGACTCCAAATCTGACTTCAGACCAGTGAAAAGTGGAGTACCACAGGGTTCAGTCCTTGGTCCTCTCCTGTTTGGTATCTACTTCTCTGAAGTACAGGCTAACACAGAAGGACTTTGGCTAACAAAGTTTGCAGATGACTGCAAACTATGAGCAATAATTGAAACTTCTAACAATGTGGACATACTACGAAAGGGCCTCACTGAGACAGATGCCTGGTGTCAAAGCCATGGCCTGAAGCTCAATGCCAAAAGTGTATTGTCATCCCCTTTGGTAAAAACTCTGTACCCATGAACTACCACATAGCTGGTCATCTACTTAATGCCAAAAATGTGATAAGATACCTTGGGACACAGGTAGACAGTAGTCTCTCCTTTGATAATCACATCACCACAGTGGTCAGGAAATCCTTCTACATGGCTCACCTCATCACAAAAGGTTTCTCATCTAGAAAAAAAGAGGTCATTGTTCCCCTCTACTCATCACTCATTAGACCCATTATAGAGTACAACGCCCCTTTTGGTATGTACCTCACAAGACATCTACAACAACTGGAAAGGCCACAGAAATACCTCACAAACAGGATTACTGGCCTCAAACAGATGTCCTCTGCAGACCGTCTCAAAAAACTCCAGCTTTACTCCGTCGCATATCGCCTACTCAAAGGTGATCTCTGCCTAACATACAAAGCTATGTCAAACCCAGAGTTGTTGGACATGCTCCACTTAAAGAAATCCCAATCCCTCCGAGCTACACGCTCTAGGGACCTAAACCTTGTCACCACAATAAACAGAACATGCTGGAGGGATAGATTCCTGTCCCAGAGACTTCCCATACTCTGGAACAGACTACCTATCTATGTCAAACATTAGCACTCTTCAAGAAAACTCTTCATGATTGGATGGAAAATAGGAAATTCACTCCAGGCATCACTTCTGTGGCTCTGCTCGATAGGGACACAGGAAAATAATTTTCTTGGGTGGCAAAAGCCAGGGTACATTTTTGGCTAGGCTTATATAGGCCCTAGGATGGCTACTCTGCCTCCTTTCTACCTTTACGGTCAAGTCTTATTATGTTATAGTTGGGGGTAATATTTCCTTATCAGGGATAGTGGATTTGAGCCACGTTTCTGTAAGGTAGAGTAGATCAGGGGAGTGCATGTCTAGGAGGGTGTGCATATAGTGGATTTTCTTATTTAAAGTTCTGGTATTTAGGTGGCAGACTAGGAATGATTTGCGGGCATTATGCGAGCTTCTAAGGTTGGTAGGATTACTATTTATGGGGTTAGAGATGGCTGGTGACTTTGGGCCTGGGTTAGGGTGGATGTCACCGCTGGTTATGAGGTTAGGTAATGTACTCCTTATGAGTTTGGTGAACTTCAGTAGGAGTTGGTAATAGTTCTTCATCCTTGGGCTTAAGTAAGTAGAATGTATGGGATGGAGAGATTTTGGGGTAGTGCAATTGGTGAGGAGGTGGGGAATTATTGGTGTCAGGGTGTGTGTTTGGATGCTAGTGGTCATGATAGATGGATACTGAGAGTTAAGTAGGTAGTGGAATTCATATGCGGTGAAGACATAAAGAATTATAAGTGGAGGTATGAGGTAGTTATATGTTTTAGGGTTTGGGATAAGGTGGAAGTAAGGGGATACATTGTTGCTGGGGTGGTAGATGGGTTAGTGAAAATGGGTGGGGTGATAGAGAAGTGTGGAAGATTATCAAGGTGAGAGTGGGGGTGGGTTTGAGGATAGGATTTGTTCTTATAGGATGGTTGTAATTAATGGTAAGGGCTGACTAAGTGGGGGTGTGGATAGGGAAGTTTACGAGTCAGAGTACTGGGGTGGGTGGACTTTGGGGGCAGGGTAGGGGAGCGGAGTGAGCCTGCAGGGCGAACGGTGCAGGTAGAGCTAGAATAGGACTGTATACAGGGAAAACAATCAGTGGAGTGCTGACTGTAAGGTAAGTTTAAAGGGAGATAGTAATCTGTGCAGGTGAGAAAAGTAAGGTAAACATTGGGGTAAATTGGGTCTAGCAGATAGATAGATAAATATGCTGAGAAAGTGGAAGTCTGAGAGTTAAAAATATCAGAATGGAGAAAGCTAAGCAGGGAGAACAGACCAGGGGAAAAGGGTGCCAGCTAGTGGGCAATGGTTGTAATGCAACCAGGCTACTCTCAGGGGTAGCAGCTCCCATGTGATAAGGTAGGGTTACACAGGAGTAGTATATATTTGTGGTACAGAAATCCAATGAGGCTAGCCAAGGAAAGATATGTTTATCAGGTTCCGATCATTTTGCTACTATGGGAGAGGCAGATTTTTTGGTTTCTTCTTCCCAGTGATATGTTGATGCTGAGGTTCATATGTTTATACTAGACTAACAACCATGGGTCCTTTATAAGCCTGGTCATATAACCTGAATACATCCTATGGGCTATTTTGCCTTAGAGGTTGTTAAAGGAGTGTATGCTGGTTAGAGCATGATTTAACTGCTGGTTCTGTCCATCAGAGACACAGGTATCAGACAGGGGTGAATTTCTGATTTCTGATCCAATGGTCCAGGTTATACTTGTGAGGGTGATTGTGGTTGTTTTGTTTGCTGCCTACAATGGCAGAAGTAGAATGTGTTGGCTGTCCAGAAATGGGAGGATTGGCAAGTATTTTCAGTGATTTCTTTCTGGACTGAGAGCATAGCTAAAAATAGAAGTTGAACTGCAACACTATTCTCCTTGTAGTGCTTTAGTGCTAGAATGAGGGGTTTCCTCTTTTAGAACAGTGTAGCACTGTATGCAGAGACAGTACATACCAGGTCCCCAATCTATTGACATTCACGTCCCATTTTTCTGACTATACTTATATCTTCTCCCTGTCCTGGAAATTCAGGCACCATAAAATTAAATATCTATGAAGGTTGGAAACATTCTTAGCTTGAATTCAGTGGGCCTGCTCTATCACTAAAGCTTGAGGATTTTGTAGGACAGTGTTCATGTTCCTTATGTATGACAACAGATTGTCCTCATCCAGGCCATCTGGCAGCCAAATTACTCTTAATTAATTTTTTGGGGCATGATTCTCCATTTTGTCCAGTTTCAATTCTGTGCTTATTTGTTTATATGCCAGCTCTTTTATTTGGTGTGTGTACATACACTGAGCAAGTCCCAAGGTTCCATAAGTTCCTGATGTTACTGCTCTAGTCTGCAGTGAATGAATGTCACTTCTGTTTTAGTTTCCTCACTGATAGTCCTAAGTTATTTAACCTCCCTTGGGATGTCTTTTAATAGGTAATTGAGGTAAAACAAAGTTATTTAGCCATGTATGTTATAGGTTTTATTTTCTCCCTCCTGTAGTAAATTTAGATTTTGGTTTGGATGTCATGTCTTCAACAGAGTTTGCCATGAGGGCATCCTTTTGCCTTACTAGAGGGATCTATATAGATGACATCCCTGGGGTTATATGGAGTCTGAAGCAATTGGTAGGGTATGAATATCATTAAAGGGAGATAGTAATAGCAGATGTGAGAAGAAACACTAATGAAAAATAAATAAAAGAGGCCAGTTAGCATTTACTGATTACCAGTTACATCTGTATCCTTGTGCAGTCCCAAGTCATACTCTGCCAGAAGCGTTTTTGTTGTTTTTATAGGTTCATAGGTTCATAGGTAGGTAGGTACTAGGCTATCAGCCCAAGGGCCTACGTAAGCCTAGACAGCAAGGTTCCATGGCTTACGCCACCCAAGAAAGTTATTTTCCTGTGCCACTGTCGAGCAGAGACAAAGAAGTGATCCCTGGGGTGTATTTCCTATTTCCCATCCACTCATCAAGATTTTTCTTGAAGCGTGCTAATGAAGAACTTTGCTTGACATAGATGGGTAGCTTGTTCCAGAGTATAGGAAGTCTCTGGGACAGGAATCTATCCCTCCAGCATGTACTGTTTATTGTGTAAGTAGATTGTTCAACTTTGAGGCATTATTGCTGTAATAAGCTTCAAAGACTCATCATAAACAGGCATTCTTTTTTTAACTGAGCTTATTGCATCGGTGGAAAATTTAATGATGTAATTTATTAACTTATTTGCTGCTTTCAAATTGTCCATATTTCATAGCAGCTGGCATGTCTTGAAACCTATGGAAAATTAATCACCATATTAATAACCATGCATATTAAAGTGGATAAATGGTAGCATGGGAATACCATGAAGTGGAAGTATTTTTAAAAAATTATAATGTCTTAGGAGAGATTTTAGCAGCTAGTGAACTTCAGGATAGGTGTCAGCTAGAACAGGAAATTTTATTTGTAATAGCTTGTTAAATTCTTTGAATAGTGGCAATATTTCCTCCAGAAACAATGCTTAATGACTGTGTCCTGTAATTTACTGCTGATCCACTCTGCTATAACCAGTTGATCAATCTCATCATTTGGCAGAAAAGGAGTCTTGGGTTCAATCACCAATTTTTAATAGAACACTAGGATACTGGTTTGCATTGCATTTGAATGCTTGCACATTTAAAAAAAATCACCATTACAATGATTTCCTCCTTGAATGGAAAACAACATGCTGTTGGTGGAGAACAGTTCTGTACTTCTCAAAATACTACTTTACAGTCCATTGTGTGTAAGAAACAGATGGAATGCAGGGGTCCTCGTTTGAATTTCCCAATGAGGGTTAGTGTTTTTCTTTCCTGATCAGATATTAATACAATACTAGGTCACATGATTGTACTGTAATGGGATATTTATGTGTTTAAAAAAAACATTACAGTGGTTTCCTAGTTGAAATGATAAACTACTGGTCTTGCGGGAGATGAGATACTTAATTGTCCAGAGATCCTTTGCTGGTCCAGTGGCAGTGACAACTGCAGGGAATGCATCTTAGGTTCTGCTCCAAGACAAGGGTCAGTGCTTTCTCTTCCTTTCAATTTGACTGAAAGTAACACACAAGGATGTCATATTGATCTAGAATATGGTTGATGCAATCCAACAGAATCAGCCATCTTGTCCAACATAATTGCAGTTGCATTCTTTTTCAGCTGTGTGAAAAATGACTCTACAATTCTCCGCATAACTTAGGAATTTAGGAATTGCCATACCCAAATCAGGTATACAGATGGCAAGCCACATGGCAACTATATTGGACATGGAAGATATATAGCTGTTCTGGTGTAAAGCCTGAAAACATATATTGAATGACTGGGTGAATCCATGACGTTGACCAAATCTATACATAATGCTATTTATACAATATGTATTTCATTTTTGGCAAAATAATCCCTGGTGGCATCAAAGGCAGGTTTTTTTTTCACATAGCTTGCTTCAAATCAGCTAAATGGCAAAATATGTGTATAACTTGTGCCGGTAACAAAAAGTGCAATGACTAATGCCATTTTTTTTAAAGATACTTGACATTTGTAGGATCATATACTGACAAAAAAAACGAAAGAGCTGAGCTGTGAGCACAGTTCCTTTTTGGATACTTTTTATTGATTTTCATAATAGGCGTCGTTTAAACATCATAACATAAAACAGCAACTATTTACAATGTCCATAACAGATACAATGATGTTATTGTAATTATGTTTTATCTAGTAATTTCTTGAGCTTTGACCAAGCTAATTTCTTATGTATCATCTTTATAGTTCTTTCTTTGCAGTTTGTAGTTCCCTATTACATACAAGCTTAGATAATAATAAAAAGTCTACAAATGAGAGGAATTTTTTACATTTCCAGTTTGGCATAATGATTTTTCTTGCAATCACAAGCAAAGACTAGAGAAGGTGCACCTGTATTTTGCAGATGTGCATTGATATTGGTGCGTTAAACAACAATAATGAATCAGTCACTTTGCATTTATCCGACCACAATGCTTTTACAAAATTTCTAAACTCTAACCAAAATGGAGTTACTATTTTGCACCTAATGAACATTTGTACCCATTCTGCACAGAGTGTTTCCTCACATCTCCAAAATTTATTAAGATTATTTTTTTAAATCAATGCCATTTATGTGGAGTAATAAAACTCCTATGAATATACTTCCAAGTGAAAATTTTCCAAAAAGGAGATGACGTTGTATTATTAATTGATTTAAGTATTAATATTTTCTCACCCTCTGAGAAACTGGATTTGTTTATTTTTTCTGCATAATTCGATAAAGAGTTCTCTGTGATTTGTATATCAGTTCTCAAAGATTTATATATTCTTCACAGTGAGAAATTGTTGTTAATATGCAAAGTATTTATTTCACAAAAGAAAGAAATTATCTTGGGTAGAGATGTTGTGTTGGTCAATTGATATATTTTAAATTTATTAACTGTATTCTTTGAAAATTTTTATGTTTAACCTAGTGTTATTCTTTATATGGTATCTGGCCATAAGGGAATATGGTTCATGCATATTATTGTTACACAGAATTTGGTGCCAGAATTCTAATCCATTGTCTTCCATGTCTTTTATTTTAGTTTTGCTGATAGAGTCTAGGCACGTCTTTGTGTATGCTATGGGAAACATAAAAATATTACTTTTTTTGTCATGTAATTCTTGTTCATTATCTTTTTAAAGTTATCCAATATATAACTAACAAAAGGGAAGATGTTTTATTTATATTGATATTGTGGATATAATCTTTAACAACTAGAAAGATTTTTTTAGTTTCTGAGAACATATTATTGTCTATAGCTGCATCAATATCAGATAATAAAATGTTTACATGAAGAGTTTTCCAATGAGAAACATATTTAGAGTTTAGCCATTGACTTGTCACATTAACGATGATTGATTCCGCATAAAGTTCTAAATTTTGGAAATGCAATTCCACCATCTTCCCAGCTTCTATAATGCCATGCATGACTAATTCTTGGCTTTTAGGAAAACCAAAGAAAGTTTATTAACATGGAATTTAGTTGCTTCATTAATTTTTTGGAAGAAGAGACAATTAAAGTTTGGAAAAAGAACAGAATTGTGGGTAATATGATCATTTTGCTGGTCCAGATGACATATCAGTGGAAGCATGGAGGTGCTTAGCAGAAATGGCAGTGGAGTTTTTAAGCAGATTGTTTAATGAAATCTTGGAAAGTCAGAGGATGCCTGAAGAGTGGATAAAAAGTGTTTTGGTGCCTATTTTTAAGAATAAAGATGATATGCAGAGCTGTAGTAACTACAGAGGGATAAAACTGATCAGTCGCAGCATGAAGTCATGGGAAAGAGTAGTAGAAGCCAGGTTAAGAAGGAAGGTGATGATTAGTGATCAGCATTAGGCTTTCATGCCAGGAAAGAGCACTACAGATGCGATTTTTGCTCTGAAAGTGCTGATGGAGAAATATAGAGAAGGTCAGAAGGAGTTGCATTGTGTATTTGTGGACTTGGAGAAAGCATATGATAGGGTTTCTGATAACTTATTCTCTAAAATGCAGAAAGTTTTAATTAGCTCCTGTCCAATGTCCAACCGCAATGTTATTTTCTTTAAAATCAACATGAAAATAACTAATCTAGTCTATTGTCCAAGAATACAGGCATACATTGTTAAATTAATTGGGTTTAAAGAATGGCTATTGAAAGAAATAAAGTTATTTCTTGACAATAATGACAACAAAAGTATTTCTAAAGTTATTGTTTGGGATACATTGAAATCCTACATTTTTGGTAAAATCAAAACTTCGTACTTGAACAAAAGAAAGGAATGGGAAAGTGAACTAACAAAAATGCAATGAAAATTGATAAATTAAAATGAAATCAAAACAATAAGGACATAAACGCAAATGCAGAACTGAAGCAACTAAACCTAGCATACATGGAAATTCTGAATTATAAAGTTACAATAAATTTAGAAAGAATTGAAATACAGTCGAGGAGTTGTGGTATTGTATGAGGAAGTCAGGAGTGGCAGAGAAGTATGTAAGAGTGGTACAGGATATGTACGAGGGTAGTGTGACAGTGGTGAAGTCTGCAGTGAGAGTGACAGATGTGCTTAAGATGGAGGTGGGATTACATCAAGAATCAGCTCTGAGCCCTTTCTTATTTGCAATGGTGATGGACAGGTTGACAGACGAGTTCAGACAGGAGGCCCCATGGACTATGATGTTTGCAGATGACATTGTGATCTGTAGTGAGAGTAGGGCCCAGGTTGAGGAGACCCTGGAGAGGTGGAGATATGGCTTAGAGAGGAGAGGAATGAAGGTCAGCAGGACTAGGACAGAATATGTGTGGGTGAATGAAAGGGAGGATAGAGGAATGGTGAAGATGCAGGGGAGTAGAGCTGGTGAAGGTGGATGAGTTTAAGTACTTGGGATCAACAGTTCAGAGTAATGGGGAGTGTGGCAGAGAGGTGAAGAAGAGAGTACAGGCAGGCTGGAATGGTTGGAGAAGAGTGTCAGGAGTGATTTGTGAAAGATGGGTACCAGTAAGAGTGAAAGGGAAGGTCTACAAGAAGGTAGTGAGACCAGCTATGTTGTATGGGTTGGAGATAGTGGCATTGACAAAAAAGCAGGAATCAGAGCTGGAAGTGGCAGAGTTAAAGATGTTAAGATTTGCACTGGGTGTGACAACGATAGACAGGATTAGGAATCAGTATATTACAAGGTCAGCTCAGATTGGACGGTTTAGAGACAAAGTCAAAAAGGCGAGATTGCATTGGTTTGGACATGCTGAGGAGGGATGCTGGGTATATTGGGAAAAGGATGCTAAGGATGGAGCTGCCAGGCAAGAGGAATAGAGGAAGGCCTAAGATAAGGTTTATGGATGTGGTGAGAGAGGATATGCTGGTGGTTGGTGTGACAGAGCAATATGCAGATGACAGGGAGAAATGGAAACAGATGATCCTCTGTGATGACTCCTAACGGGAATAGCTGAAAGAGAAGAAGAAGATGATCATTTTTATTAGTGATAGCCTTTCTTCTATTGTGAAAAAAAAATATTCCCTCTATTTAAACATTCCTTAACTATAGATATTAAATATATATATTTTGTTTTTATAGTATTATTCCAGTTTGATTTTATAAATATTCCTAAGTATTTAAGTGTGTCATTTGCCCAGTTGAAATTACTATATTTTCTTAACACAGTGGCTATCCTTTTATTTACTAATAAAGTTTCTGTTTTAGTATGATTAAAACTCAAGCCCAAAACCTCTTCAAAAACTTGCAGGGATTTTGTTCCGTGGTCAATAGAGGAATCCATATTTCCAGTTGTTAGCAATATATCGTCTGCAAAAAGTTGTATTTTGGAATTGTAATTTGAGGTGACCGAAATACCTCTTATATTAGGGGGTTTGCTCTTATGTAGTTAGCTACAGGTTCTACTGACAAGGCAAACAATAAAGGTGATAGTGGGCAGCCTTGATTAGTACCCTTTAGGATTTTAAGTGGACCTGATAAAAAAGCACCGATTTTGATGTATGATATCGAGTTTTCGTATAACCTGTTTATTAAGTCAATAAATTCAGGAGAAATGTTATATACGTCTAATACTTTAAATAAGTAGGACCAATTTATAGAATGAAATGCCATGTTCAGATCTAGGCTAATAATTGAGAGTTCGTTCTTTTTCTTGTTTGCATAATCTATTAAAGACAGGAGCCTGACAACATTATCTTGAACTCTCCTATTTAGAATGAAGCCTGTTTGGTCATCTACTATTAAATTAGGCATTAATTGATTTAGTCTGTTGGCAAGTATTGATGTAAAAATTGTATAGTCCACATTCAATATTGATATAGGATGATAAGAAGTTACTAATTTAGGATCTTTTCATGTTTTAGGACAGGAGAAATCATGGTATATTTCCAAGAGGGGAATAAGCTTGTCTTTTTTCTAAATTCTTCAAAAGCTTCCAATAGTGTCTTTAATGTTTCATCTGGAAGTAATTTGTATATTTCTCCTATTAATCCATCTAACCCGGGAACTTTGTTATTTTTGAGACTTTGAATCCTTTCTGTTTGTTCTCTTAATGTTAATGGTTTGAACAGCTTAGTATTTTGCTCTTTTGATAATTTATTGTTTATGTTCTCTTTTAAGAAGTTGTCTTTTAAGAAATTGCTGTTAATATTTGAATTTGTATTGTTTCATGATGTTTTTTAAATACCTCTAGAATTTCTTCTAAATCTGTTGTAAATTTAGTTTTATTTTTAGTCTCATCTATTTCCCTTAAAAGTTTAACATTAGTTAATTTTTTTCATTTCACAGCTAACCTGTGCATGTTTTTAGGATCAACTGAATTTGACTGTATTTCAATTCTTTCTAAATTTATTGTAACTTTAAAATTCAGAATTTCCATGTATGCTATGTTTAGTTGCTTCAGTTCTGCATTTGCGTTTATGTCCTTATTGCTTTGATTTCATATTAATTTATCAATTTTCATTGCATTTTTGTTAGTTCACTTTCCCATTCCTTTCTTTTGTTCAAGTACCAAGTTTTGATTTTACCAAAAATGTAGGATTTCATTGTATCCCAAACAATAACTTTAGAAATACTTTTGTTGTCATTATTGTCAAGAAATAACTTCATTTCTTTCAATAGCCATTCTTTAAACCCAATTAATTTAACAATGTATGCTGGTATTCTTGGACAATAGACTAGATTAGTTATTTTCATGTTGATTTTAAAGAAAATAACATTGTGGTTGGACATTGGACAGGAGCTAATTAAAACTTTCTGCATTTTAGAGAATAATGGGTGGTGCAGTGGTTAACGCTGTCACCTCACAGCAAGAGGTTCTCAGGTTCGATTCTCGGGTGGGGTGCCTTCCGTGTGGAGTTTGCATGTTCTCCCTGCGTTTGTGTGGGTTTCCTCCAGGTACTCCGGTTTCCTCCCACATTCTAAAGACATGCTTCTGGGGTGCTTCTCCCCAGGCCTCCACTGGAAACAGGATCTGTGGAACCTAGTCAGACTTTCCCGATCAACAAATGTAAAATAAAAAAAAAAAAGTTAGCAGAAACCAATATTTGTCAATAATTGTTTGTGTACTAAATCTAAACAAATAATGCATGTAGTTTAGGAATTTTTGTTCTTTTATTTCATAAATATCTCTCAGATTTGTGAGAGTGATGAAATTATTCAATCTTTTAGCAGGTGCAGAAATCTTAAAATTAGCACACTTAGTAGTGTCACTCCTAGAACAAATACAATTGAAGTCACCTGCATATATTATGTCTCCTTTGATTTGATTGAAACTAATTCTAAATATTTATTTGCTGTTTCAGCACCAATACCAGGAATCCAGTATGTATTGGCTAATGTGACTTGTTTGTTTTTTATTTATTTCTAAGATAACTAAACAAAACATGCCATTTTTTATCTGAATATGAATCAATTACTTTGGGTATTGGTAATAACTTCTTCCATAATATCATGGTGCCTCTTCTTTTGGTCTGGAAGTGGGATTCTGCAAGTATTGAGTAACCATTAAAATATATATTGTCCAAATCCTTTTCTACTATATGAGTTTCTTGCAAGAAGGCAACATCCACTTTGTTTTCAAATATTTGATTAAACTTCCACTCTTTATAGGGTTGTTAAGGCCATTCACATTTAGATATACATTTATAAGAAAGCATTCCTATAGACACTTTTAAGTATTACAGATTTTGTTGTGGACACAAAGAATAAACTAAACATAACTATAAAACCTTCAAAACTATATGCTACTCTAAACATGGAATATTTAATTCCTGGCTTGATGAGAAAATCATCTAAACCACCTTCATCCATCCTAAGAACAGTAGTCTACGTCTATTGGGTGCTACTGCCATTACAATAAATGTGCAGAATGTGATGAGAAGGAAAAAGAGACTACCCTTCAAAAATATTACTGACTTGAATATTATAATTTCAATTAATGTGTGTTTGATTATAACAAATTATGTGTGGTTGGTTATGTAGATTAAATGTGATAATCTTTCTGGAACTGGACTATATGTTTTTTCTTGAAATGCAAGACATATGTATGTTGCTTTAATTGTTGAAAAGACATTAATGCATTCAGGTAGGATATGATCTACTATGAATCTATAATTTGTATCAAAAATGTTACTCTATTTTTCTCTGTACTATGCTCAACTATCTCTCTGCTTGCATCTCAATTACTCTCATACACTTTTTTACTTTCACATGCACCTAAGTAAAAATAACTCTATTTCTTAAATTCTATGTATTCTAACATTTTTTGTATAAGTATGCTTTAAGTATGCAATACTACTGCATTATATAGTGTATACAATTTATTAATGCTTTATCTGTCTGTAACTATATGTCTATGTAACTATACATGGAGCTTTTCTCCTTGGGCCTCCACTGAAAATGGGCTCTTCTCAGGCCCAGTAGACTTTCCTGGTAAAAAAATGCAATAAATAAATAAACAAATAAATAAATAAATGTTTAACAAAAAAACTTGGAACTGTTAATAGTTTTGAAAATAGAATATTAAATTCCTAGATAAATAATTAAATCATCAGAACTACTTACATCTATACTTGAGTGAATAATCTACATCTACCTAGCGCTTCTACTTTCTATCATTGAAATAGAGTAGTATTAAGGAAAATGCATCTCTGATGCCACTTAGCTTTATGAAAATATATATATAAAAAGATTCACATATGCCCTATATATTCCCCCTCTCTCTCTCTCTCCTCTCACCCATCTCAAACAATATCAACAGATTATTAGTATTAGTTAAGTAATATTCTCCTCCATACTCACAAATACACATACAGTATGCAACTAGAAATAGCTACTCAGCAGTGCTGCATACAAGGGCTCATTAGTGCAACATTCACTAGATAACTACATGAATAGCTGTACATCTACAAACTGAAAAAATACTACTAACCTAATTGACTTGACTGAGGTGACACCATATTTCCATATTATTACTCGAGCAGCTGACTTACGAAAATATGTTGTAGGAATGATCATAATGTTTTAACATGTGTGTTGAGTTAACATTATAAAAGCATGGCTAAAATCACTTTGATGCATTTTTCTCATATGACAAACTGTCGGGTCAAGCAACATCTAAATAATGAAGGTAAACATAACATGTAAGCATGTCCATACATATATTTGCTCTAACTCTATTTAGAGAAGTGCATTGCTCCACTACTTGATGCAATGTATATACTTTTTCTAAAAATATATAAATTAAGAGCCATAATATTTTAAAAAATACATGAGAGGGGAACAGTTGTGCTAAAAAATGCCATAACTGTCGAAATGTTAAATAGCAACTCACTTTGAAAATTAATGAGAACTGGTTTCAGCTCTGGTGTTTACTAGACATAGAAATGAGTTTTTACAGGGTAATCGATACTCTCTGCCTACTACTATTACAACAGTCAAGTGCCCATTTGATTAGGTGCATTGTCATCACTAACTGCTGCACAGATCTAATATTTTAAAAAATCCAGGAGTTAAATATCATTACTGAAACATTTTATGAATTTGCATTGGAGCCTTTGCACTTACATGTAGTGAACATTTTAAAAATTTCAAACATCCTTTTGTTCGTGATGTTGCTGTTACTTTAACTTGTTTGTTTTCATTGCAAAAAATAGTCTAGATGCAACAAGAGTTCAAAGGTCACCCTGCACATCCATTCACACTGTTGCATTGAAGGATTCACTGATATGAACAAGCAGGAAGAGTTTTAGGCTCAAGAAATAGTTCTTTTTAAGCTTTTTGCGATATTTCGGTGGCAAAATGCAGCTCAAAGGTACTCTTAATCAAACAGTTTGTGTTTAAAAGGCTATGTAGCTCTCATGCATACGGGAAGAAAAAGGCAGAGAAAGTAAATAATAATAATAAACAAAAGGATTCAAAATGTTTCTATTAACACAAGTAAAGCAATGCATTTCAATCCACCCTCCCCATTCCTCTCCCCTCAAATATTGTACAAACTAATTAATGTAGTATTAAATCTGTTTGTTTGCTTAATAAGGACATTTATATTACAAATGTGCCATGTTGACTATGAGATGATAAAGTTAATGTATAATGTCTGCTTGACCACATCAAAGGCTAACATTATATGTAAACCATAGCATATTTCTCTGCAATAAATATTGTGAGTTAATAATAGTAAGTATATGTATAGAAGGTCTGTATCCATTAAATACTGTATAAACATATTATTTGAAGGGTATGTTCTATCACCTATTGTATCTGTGAGACTTATATAAAAGAGATGTTTACAAGTGCCACTAGCCACAGTATATTAAAGTACATATTTTCAATAATCTGCATACTGCATGTCTTTTGTAAAGTGACTATAATGATGCAACTTATTTTTTAATTAAATATTTAAACAAGTTCCTATATATTAAAATGTTTGAAAGTGTATATATTATTGTACTATATGAAATAAAGAGAGTGAAAGGGATAGAGAAAGACAGGAAGGAGAGAGCAGAGGAGAGAAAAAAGGAAAGGTAACCAAAAGAGAAATAAGTTGATATATATATATATATATATATATATATATATATATATATATATATATATATATATATATATATATATATACATATAATCACATAGAAACACAAAAACATTTGGGGAGGCTGTCAATAATAATCTTTTCAAGCAACAGAGACCTCCAAAGCAGAAACATAAGCAATCTCCACCCCCCCTAACACAACCCAAATGACACATAGCTCACAGACTCAGTGCACCACTCAACCACAGCCCATAAGGCAAAACAATGTACTCAACACATTAGTCATAGGTGACTCTATAGTCAGGCACACTGATGTCCCACTCACCAGGCTGAACAAGGAGAAGGTTATTGTCAGCTGTTTGTCAGGTGCCAGGATCCGCACACATAACCCATGCACTCAGGTCATGCCAAAACAAGTACAAATATGACTGTGTCATTGTCCATGTTGGTGTGAATGACCTGAGACGTACCTTCCTGGACTATATGAAAAGAGACATGGAAAAGCTCTCCGATCTTGTAGCCCAGGCAGGTATGACCCTAGCCCTGAGTAGCATTCTGCCATCATCCAGAATGATACCTCAGTACAAGGAAAAAATGACTGACTTCAATAATTGGCTAAGCTTCTGGTGTCATTCTAAGAGGATCCAGTATCTGTCTGCCTGGGATGACATGGTCGACAGACGATGATGCTTTGCCAGAGATGGCCTGCACCTGTCACCCCTGGGATTCTGGATACTAGCTAAGGCTCTTGCTGCCCCTATAGTGCCTTTTTTAGGTAAGGTTCAAATGAAAAATTCACAACTGTAACAGGAACAGGCAAGCAAAAACTGAGGATAATGCTACTCAATGCTAGAAGTCTAAATCTCAAAATGCACTCCCTTGAGGCACTCCTTAAAATGGAGAACATCAATATCTGTGCAGTGAGTGAGACCTGATTCAAGCCTCTAGAGAGCATCCCTGCATTACCAGGTTATAACTCATACCACACTTTTTGGCCACCTAACCTGGACCGGAACACCAAAGGCAGAGGTGTGTCCATATTCATTAAGGATATCCACACATCCACGCTAGTTGCTCAGCATAATGCATCCGAGGTTATCCAAGTACAAATAACTCTGAGAAAAACTGCAATCCAAATTGTAGCTTGCTACAGATCCCCCACCATGCCCCATGATTCCCACTCCTCTTTTCTTGATATACTCGAAAATATTAGGGTTCAAACACCCTAATAATGGGCGATTTCAAGTACCCCACCTTTAACTGGAAAACTACTCATGTACCAACTCCTTCGCTCAACGGTTTCTGGAATTCATAAATTCCAATGCCCTGGATCAACTTTTCCACACCCCCACCAGAGGCAACAATATCCTTGATCTAGTCATTACCAATATGAGTGACCATTGTTCCACACCTGAAGTCAACTCCTTGTTGGTCAGATCCAACCATAAACTAATCACCCTAGATATCCACATTCCATCCTCACCCCCCATTAAGGAAATCACGGTAAAAGATTTCTCCAAAGCCAGCTTCATGCTTATTAAGACAGCAGTGGTGAACTTCATGACACCCATGTAGATGGGCAATACAGTTACGACTGCTGAATCCTGCACAGATGCACTCTATAATCATTTACACGTCTGCATGGATTGTGCTATCCCAAAAAGAACCAAGATGCTATCCTCCAAAAAAAAGAAGACAATCTGGTGGTCCCCTGCCATAAACAAAATCTACAACAGAAGGAAGAAATTGTTGCAAACGAGAGTAAAATCCCATGAGCGGAGGAGTTCCCTGGTCAGTCTCAGTTAGAAGCTGAGATCCCTTATAAGATCCTCCAAAGCTAGCTACGAAAAAAAAATCATCACTGATTCTAGGGACAACCACAAAGCATTCTGTAGCTATGTCAAGAATTTCAATGGCAGCACCCAGATCTGCTCTGAATTACAGCACAATGGCATGAAAATTACAGAACCAACTGATATTGCCAATGTCCTGGCAGATAGGTTCAGTGCTAACTTTACCCCCACTCCCACCCCCTAAAGGGCCCATATCTATACAGGAAGAATGCAGAGTCCCTGTAATCACAACTACATAGGTAAAAGCTGCACTCTCTAAAGTCAAAAACACAGCATCCATGGGACTGGACAACATCCCAGACTGCATTTTACATGAACTTCAGAATGAAATGGATCCCCAATGGTTCACCAATTTTTAATCATAGTCTCACATCAGGCTTTGTGCACATTGAATGGCACACAGCAACAGTTACCCCACTCCACAAAGGGGGAACCAATACTGATCCCGGGAACTATTGCCCTATTAGCCTGATGAGGCTGTTCTGTAAGCCCATGGAACATATCATCATGGAACTCATAAATAAAGACACTGGTAACCTCCAAACTCTGGACCCCACCCAGTTTGGGTTTGTGAAAAGCAGATCATACCTCCTGAACCTGATCAACTTCTTTAAGGCAGTCACCAAAGATGTAGATGATGGTAAGGTGGTTCACACAGCCTATCTTGACCTCACTAAGGCTATCAACACCATCCCCCATTCTGGAATTATAGCTAAACTCACTAAACTAGGTATAAATCCCTACATCACAAGATGGGTTGCCAATTGGCTCACTGACAAAACCCACACTGTAAAAGTTGCAGACTCCAAATCTGACTTCAAACCAGTGACAAGTGGAGTACCACAGGGTTCAGGCCTAGGACCTCTCCTGTTAGGTATCTACTTCTCTGAAGTGCAGGCTAATGCAGAAGGCCTTTGGCTAACGAAGTTCACAGATGACTGCAAACTAGGAGCCAAACATGAGTCCCCGAATGATGTGGACATCCTACAGAAGGGCCTCACTGAGACAGCTGCCTGGTGTCAGAGCCATGGCCTCAAGCTCAATGCCAAAAAGTCCATCATCGTCCCCTTTGGTAAAAACTCTGTACCCATGAACTACCACATAGGTGGCAGTCTACTTAACGCCGAATGTGTGATAAGAGACCTGGGGACCCAGGTGGACAGTAGTCTCTCATTTGGTAATCACATCGCCACAGTAGTCAGAAAATCCTTCTATGTGGCACACCTCATCAGAAAGGGGTTCTCAGCTAGGCAAAAAGAGGTCATTGTTCTCCTATACTCGACACTCATTAGACGCATTATAGAGTACAACGCCCCTTTTGGAATGTACCTCACAAGATATCTTCAGCAACTGGAAAGGCCACAGAAGTACCTCACAAAGAGGATTACTGGCCTCAAACAGATGCCCTATACTGACCATCTCAAAAAACTCCAGCTTTACTCCATAGCATATTGTCTACTCCAGGGTGATCTCTGCCTAACATATAAAGCTATGTCAAACCCAGAGCTGTTAGACATGCTACAGCTAAAGAAATCCCAATCCCTCTGAACTACATGCTCTAGGGACCTAAACCTTGTCACAACAATAAACAGGAAATGCTCGAGAGATAGATTCCTGTCCCAGAGACTTCCCATAATCTGGAACAAGCTACCCATCTATGTCAAGCAAAGTTCCTCATTAGCATTCTTCAAGAAAAATCTTGATAAGTGGATGGGAAATAGGAAATGCACCCCAGGGATCACTTCTGTGGCTCTGCTCAACAGGGGTACAGGAAAATAACTTTCTTGGGTAGCATAAGCCAGGGAATCTTGTTGGCTAGGCTTACTTAGGCACTTGGGCCAATAGCCTAGTACCTACCTATGAACCCAAATATATAATAAATTAATACGAAATTTTGTACCTTAAGGATTCATTTCTTTCCTCTGATTTCAGAAGTATTATTTGTTGAAAGAATTTGGATGTGTACCTATGAACCTATATATGTATATATATATATATATATATATATATATATATATATATATATATATATATATATATATATATATATATATATATATATATATATATATATATATATATATATATATATATACATATATATATATATATATATATATATATATATATATTAAATTAATAAGAAATTTCGTACCTTAAGGATTCATTTCTTTCCTCTGATTTCAGAAGTATTATTTGTTGGAAGACTTTGAATGTGTAGGTTTTTTAAGCTATTTACCCTTACGCTTTTTACTATTTTTATCAACTGTGGATAATTTGCTATTAGCAGCTTGTCTTTTCAGACTAGGTAAGGAGAGGTCCATTTCTTCTTCTTTATCAAGCAGATTGTTTTGCGTCTTCAAGATTATTGAAGATTTTCTGACCATCCAAAAGAGCAATTTTGATTCTGGCTGGGAACATAATCTGGGCTTTAATTTTATCCTTTTTTAAGTCTTTGTGAAAAGGGATACAAGATTTTCTCTTTGTAATTACTGTGGATGTGTAATCATTGTAAAATCTTATATTTTTTACATCAACTTGAATTGGATTCTCTGACCATGCAGCTCTTAGTATTAAGTCTTTGTCCTGTGTAAATAAGATTTTTACAATGATAAGAATTTTACAATGATGGATCTCACAGAGGTTCAATTGTTTGATGAAGATTAATTTGACAGGGACCTGTGAACTCTCTCGATCCCAAAAGATAAAGCTTCAGGGAGATTTAATATTTTTGGTAGCCATTCATTTAGAAGGAGAATCATGTTATTTCCTTCCATTTTCTCTGGGACTTCGTAGATTTTGGTATTGTTCCTTCTGGATCTACATTCCAGGTCTTCCACTTTTTCTAGCAGTTGATTATTTTGTTTTAATAGAAAGTTCATCTGATTATCATTTTCCATTTGTCTACCATCTATTTCATTCACAGATTCTTCTATAGCTGCTATTTGGTCAGAGTGCTTGGTAATTATTTTTTCCAAATCATCTGTTTCTTACTTTCTTTCTTCATATTTTCCATAATCTTCTCTAGGTTATCCATTTTCATAAAAATATCTTGAATGCTAGTGATTATTGTTTGAAGTTCCTTTTTTATAGAGCTGCCCTGAAGAGAGGTCTTAGAATGACTAATAGCTGCTTCAATCTGTAACAAGTGACAGAACTTCTGACAGGGAATTTCTTGCTAAATAACTAATAACATTAAAATTTCTTCTGAAAATGTTGTTCACAATATCAAGATAAATAGTTCTGAGAAAAATATTCAATGTTTTTGAGTCGAAATAAAAAAATCCTGTCAGAAAAAAATCCATTAAGGCAGAGCATCAAAAGTGCAGCTATCTCTTTGCCATCTTGGCCATGCCCTTCTTGGATTATTTTTCAATAACATGTTTAGTCATCATGAAAGCTTTAGTGGTAAACAAAAACCTCTGCAATTTTCAATTCCAGAAATCAGTCTGCTACATTATTCAAAATGGCATCTATCAAATTAAGATGGAAAGTTTGCTTTCTTTAAAAAGGTTTGATATTTTCAATTCTCACTCTTTGACCATATTTTGATGACTATTAAGGGTTGAGTTTTCTTTAGTTAAGCAATAAACCTCACAATTCCTAAAGTGGAACTTTCTCTCACCAACATTTTATCTTTGGTCTTTGGGCTTTACACTTGATGAATAACTATGAATATTTTACACACCAGCTAAGGCTATACTGAACACTTTTCTTCCATAAATACCTTGCACTCTGTACTGACTTTCATCATTTCCACAAATCCGATTTCTGTAATCATTGGGATCTAAGTATTTTGATGAAAAAATACACATTTGAACTATTTCCTTGAAAACAGGTCATCATCTGGGAATACTGCACTATCTGGTGTATCAAAGTTTATGCTGAATGTGAAATGCTTGACTTGTCTGTTCAAAATGCTGACCTGTCTTTATATCTCTACTGAAAAAGAAAAACATGCCTGTCACTTCTCACTTGTCTTATCTGTAATAAAACAAACAACGCTATTAGTTCTGATAGAAATCATTAGCATGCTTGTACATTAGACAGATTTACATTTGATCACTTTGGAAATGAACTGTCTATTGCAAATTTATTACTCAGTGCTCCCTCTAGAAATCTTAACATGGATAAAGGCCGATCTGGCCCCAAAAGAGCAACTACACACACACATTTAAAGATGCAACATGAAAACATCACATATCTTATCTTAACCTTATAAAAGAATTGATTGAAAACTTCCTAATGGAAATAAGAACAAGCCACAAATCCAGCCTTACAGCAATTTCATAGGTGCTTTTACAGTTTTAATGACTTTATGATAAATAAAGTATGACTGTCTTGTTAGGCTATAATAATGTTATAAATTAAATTTATAGATAAACAGGACATGGCACAAATTATATTGCAAACTTTGACTTCAACAATGGAAGTAATATCTTTTGGTCATATGTTGTAAGCATGGCATTTGTATGCACAGTGATAATCTTAAGAATGAAGCCCTCCATTCTTATGTCTAATTAGGTGTACAAACCCTAATCCTATCCCTGTCCCTAACTATAGTCCTACATCACCACACAGACAGTGCTTGTAATGATTTGGTGTATTTCACTGTAATATGATCACTATTAGTAATATACTTAATGCTAAATTCTAACAGAATTCACTGATAAAAATATTCAAAAAAACATTTGATCTTCCAAAGCTACTATTTCAGAATAAACATTTGAATGCAAAGTCATTAATAAAGCCATGTATAAAACAACATCAAAATAAATAATAAAACTATTGCCTAGAATATCCATGCAAACGTATTTATTAAATTGTTAAGCCTTAAGTATGTTGAGACCAGCATCCACTTTATTTGTTTAGTCATTTATTTATTCCTATTTGATAACAAGGAATGTGAGCTGGTTGTCTTATTCTTTTCAGCAATGACCCAGCCTCATAGTGCAGAGAGACAGTTGTTTGTTCACAAGTACATATTTACAAATAAAAAATGTGGTTCAGACATTATATATACTAGAATTTAGTACAACAAATAAACACTGGTTAACATGCAGGGGAGGTAGAAAGTTATGCAAGCAGTCTTAAGATTGAAGATTAATACACAGTTATATATTTACAATATTAGAAAATCAGTAACAGACAATAGTAGATATCTGAATCAGCATACACTTGCCTGCTGTGTGACTCTGTACAAGTCATTAAACAGACAGTTAGCCTCTAAAAAGGGTCACTTGTGACCAGTGAGACTACCACATTAATCAATAAATGCATAATAAAACTTTCTTTGTAAAATACTTTTTATCAAAATGTCTTCATTCATGTAATTATTCACAAAAGCTAGTTTTCAATATATTTATATCTATCTGTATAGTACTGCGGCGTCTATTCTTTGTGACAGTAATCAAGGAGCCTGAATCCTCAGCACTGACACTGGGAGGGATGTTCACTTGGAACAAAAATAGATACACACAGTATTTCCAGATTCAGCTCTCTGCATCAAGCACAATGTCCCTTAAGAATCCACAGGGAACACACTCAGTCCAGGGTTATAGTTTTCTCTCTCTGTTTCCCTCTAGGACCCCAATAAAACTCCCCACTGGCACAGCTATAGAGTTGAGTCCTTAGCCAAGTGTCAACATCAAGTCCTACAGCATCCTGTCTGTGAAACCAGTGCTTTATGTTCCTGATCGAAGCAGCTAACATGCACACTCTTGGAGATTTGATCTTCACACACACACACACACACACACACACACACACACACACACACACACACACACACACCTGAGAAAGGTTGGAACATAGTTTATAACCATGCTCCCTTCTGCCCAGACTACACAGTAGTTACACTGCCACCAGATACTCCAAAGACAGCTACTCTAACTCTCTTACAAGGGTACCTAATTATACTGAGTGAAATTAATATTAATATAAATTATAGTGTTTGACTAATGCAGTAAGGATTTCAGGAGTGGCCACAGAGTCACCAAATAGATGAGTACTCTCAAAGGTTAAAATATTCTCTAAAGGACCAGCCATAATAAAAAGTTTAAATATATTTAATAATAAATAATAAAAGAAAAAGAAAATAAGCAATATCTATTTATAATAAATACCAGCGTTTCAATAACAGGAAATACTAAAATAATGCAGATGATTAGATTCACACAGATACAGAAAAACAGTACTTAAATAATCTCACTATATATTCCTGACTGAGCACAGGGTAAGGCATATGAAGAGTTGTATGAAAGGTTGGACACTAAGGAGGGAGAAAAAGACCTGTACCAATTGGCTAGATAGAGGGACCGAGCTAGGAGGTAAAGGTGATAAAGGATAATGAGGGAAACATACTCACAAGCGAGGAGAGTGTGTTGAGGAGATGGAAAGAGTACTTTGAGGGGTTGATGAATGAAGAGAATGAGAGGGAGAGAAGGTTGGATGATGTGGGGATAGTGAATCATGAAGTACAATGGATTAGCAAGGAGGAAGTAAGGATAGCTATGAAGAGGATGAAGAATGGAAAGGCTCTTGGTCCAGATGACATACCTGTGGAAGCATGGAGGTGTTTAGGTGAAATGGCAGTGGAGTTTTTAACCAGATTGTTTAATGAAATCTTGGAAAATAAGAGAATGTATGAAGAATGGACAAGAAGTGTTTTGGTACCGATTTTTAAGAATAAGGGTGATGTGCAGAGCTGTAGTAACTACAGAGAGATTAAATTGATCATTCACAGCATGAAGTTATGGCAAAGAGTAGTGGAAACCTGGTTAAGAAGGAACTTGATGATTAGTGATCAGCAGTATGGCTTCATGCCAGGAAAGAGCACTACAGATGCGATGTCTGCTCTGAGAGTGTTGATGGAGAAGTACAGACAAGGTCAGAAAGAGTTGCATTGTGTTTTTGTAGACTTAGAGAAAGCATATAACAGGGTGCCTAAAGAGGAGTTATGGTATTGTATGAGGAAGTCGGGAGTGTCAGAGAAGTATGCAAGACTGGTACAGGATATGTACGAGGGTAGTGTGACAGCGGTGAGGTCTGTGGTGGGAGTGATGGATGCGTTTAAAGTGGAGGTGGGATTACATCAAGGATCAGCTCTGAGCCCTTTCTAATTTGCAGTGGTGATGGACAGATTGACAGACGAGATCAGACAGGTGTCCCCGTGGACTATGATGTTTGCAGATGACATTGTGATCTGTAGTGAGAGTAGGGAACAGGTGGAGATGACCCTGGAGCGATGGAGATATGCTCTAGAGAGAAGAGGAATGAAGGTCAGCAGGGCTAAGACAGAATATATGTATGTGAATGAGAGGGAGTATAGAGGAATGGTGAGGTTGCAATGAGTAGAGGTGGCAAAGGTGGATGAGTTTAAATACTTGTGATCAATAGTTCAGAGTAATGGTGAGTGTGGAAGGGAAGTGAAGAAGAGAGTACAGTCAGGATGGAGTGGGTGGAGAAGAGTGTCAGGAGTGATTTGTGACAGACGAGTACCAGTAAGAGTGAAAGGGAAGGTCTATAAGAGGGTAGTGAGACCGGTTATGTTATATGGGTTGGAGACAGTGGCATTGACAAAAAGGCAGGAGTTAGAGCTGGATGTGGCAGAGTTAAAGATGTTAAGATTTGCACTGGGTGTGACGAGGGTGGACAGGATTAGGAATAAGTATATTAGAGGGTCAGCCCAGGTTGGAAGGTTTGGAGACAAATCCAGAGAGGCAAGATTACATTGGTTTGGACATGTGCTGAGGAGGGATGCTGAGTATATTGGGAAAAAGATGCTAAGGATGAAGCTATCAGGTAACAGGAAAAGAGGAAGGCTTAAGACAAGGTTTACGGGTATGGTGAGAGAGGACATGCAGCTGGTTGGTGTGACAGAGCAAGATGCAGAGGACAGGAAGACATGGAAACAAATGATCTGCTGTGGCGACCCCTAAAGGGAACAGCCGAAAGAAGATGATGATGATTTTCCTGACTGAGCGAAAGAATTACTATTCCCTAATTCACTTACTAGAGCAAGGCAATATGAAGTAGGTGAGTGGTCTTCCTTATTTGTCAGGTTCCAAAAACAGACTGCCCCAAGACCAGTCTCCTCTAGCATTAAACCATCATTTTTTACCCCGGATTACAAAATAACATCACATACATCTGGTCATCTGACATCTGGTTCTCATACTAACCCCTTTCCTAGCAACTGACTCAGAATGTCACACATAAGTGTCAATCATACATACACACACACATAGAGATTTGCTAAGGTCTGTTGCAGCTTCTGCAAGTCATAAAACAATAAAACACATCCACTCTTCCTATAGGAGCTAATAAACCATTCTCTGACATAGACATTTCATCTCTGGCTGCAATCAGAACTGTAAGATACAATCTTTATGGCCTAAATTAAGTGATTTAATTTCATACACTGTTTCAAAGTTAGCTGGAGCTGAGCTTAACCTCTTGTCTTCCAGTATTTTCTGTTACAATAGTAATTTTAATACTTATAATACAGTCTGACATACAAGTGTATTTCTTTTTCTGTCCTACAGGGCATACTGTTGTTACATTTTAAACACAAGCAGCTTTATAAATACTTTTTCAATGCAAGCATCTGTACAAATTAGTTTGATATACAAATGGCATATAATTCTTTGAAAAATTCCAGCTAGCTGTGCTGGCATATGTTACACATCCACTACCCTACTTCTCCTGGCATAGCTGCCATTACCTCACATCGTCAAAAATACATATAAATGTTTACACATATACACATATATTGCTATTTATGTATGTGCATATATATGGATCAACTTCATATAGTCCACTTACCATTTAGGTTCATAGGTTCATAGGTAGGTACTAGGCTATCTGCCCAAGGGCATTTATAAGCCTAGCCAGAGTGTGTCAGCTTTCACCTCCCCATTGATTAATTAACTGAGCCTCTGTCAAGAAGAGCCAATGAAGTGATCCCAGGAGTGTATTTTCTGTTACCCATCCACTCAACAAGGTTTCTCTTGAAGAGTGTTAGTGAGGGGCTCTGCCTAATGTAGTTAGACATTTTGTTCCAAAGCATGGTGAGTCTCTGTGACAGGAATCTATCCCTCCAGCATGTTCTATTTATTGTTGTGGTGAGGTTTAGCTCACTAGAGCAAGTGGCTCGCAGTGACTTGGATTTCTTTAGGTGGAGCATGTCCATCAATTCTGAGTTGGACATGGCTTTGTAAGTCCGGTAGAGATCACCTCTGAGTAAGCGATATGCCACTGAGTACAGCCGGATTTTTTCCAGTCGGGCTGCATAGGACATATATTTGAGGCCAGTAATCCTCTTGGTGAGGTACTTTTGTAGTCTTTCCAGCTGTTGAAAGTGTCTTTTGAGGTACATCCCAAATGGGGCATTGTACTCTATGATGGGGTCTGATGAGGGACGAGTAGATGGGCACTATAACCTCTTTATTTCTCGATGCAAACCCTTTAGTAATTAGATGGAATACATAGAAGGATTTCCTAACTACTTTGGCAATATGATTGTCAAAGGATAGATTATCTACCTGGGTCCCCATATCTCTTATTACCTTTTCTGTATTAAGGGGGCTGTCACCTATGTGGTAATTCATGGGTGTTTTGTTTTTCCCAAATGGGATGACTATGCATTTGTTGGCATTTAGCTTGAGACCATGACTTTGACACCAGGTATCCATCTTAGTAAGGCCCTTTTGGAGAATGTCCATGTAAGCCAGAGAGTCAATTATGGCTTCCAGTTTACAGTCATCAGCGGACTTGGTTAGCCATAGTCGTCCTGTGTTTGCCTGTACTTCTGAGAAGTATATGCTGAACAGTAGGGGTACCAGGACCGAGCCTTGTGGGACACCACTTGTGACTGGTTTAGAGTCAGACCTGGAGCCCGCTATTCTTAACATGTGAGTTCTGTTTGTAAGCCAGTTGGCAACCCATCTCGTGATGTAGGGGTTTATGTTCAGGCTGGTGAGTTTTTCTATAATTCCCGAGTGTGGAATGGTATCAAAATCCTTGGCGAGTTCAAGGTAGGCTGTGTGAACCACCTTCCCCTCATCTATGGCCTTGGTGACTGTCTCGAAGAAGTCAGCCAGGTTTAGTAGGCATGATCTGCCCTTAACAAAGCCGGACCGGGTTGGGTCAAGTGTTTGGAGGTTCCCAATGTCTTTGTTAATGAGTTCCATGATGATGCACTCTATAGCCTTGCAGACCAGGCTAGCCAGGCTTTTGGGGCGATAGTTACCAGGGTCAGTTGTGGCCCCTCCTTTGTGGAGCGGAATA
Source organism: Protopterus annectens (assembly GCF_019279795.1). Taxonomy (NCBI): domain Eukaryota; kingdom Metazoa; phylum Chordata; order Ceratodontiformes; family Protopteridae; genus Protopterus; species Protopterus annectens. The sequence continues at coordinate 1,447,590,960 of NC_056726.1, forward strand.
ACTGTTGCTGTGTGCCATTCTATGGCCACATAGCCTGTGGAGAGGCTGTGGTTGAACAGTGTGTTTAGTTGGGGGGTTAGTTCGTTCTGTACACCTGGCACACCATCTGGCCCCACTGATGCTGTGCTTTTGGCTTTTGAAAGGGCAGTTTTCACCTGTGCGTCTGTGATTTCTGAGACACTCCACTTTTCCGGTATTGTTGTGGGCCCTTTTGGGGGTGAGAGGGGGGTGAAGTTTGCACTGAATCTATCTGCCAGGATGTTGGCAATATCAGTAGGTTCGGTATATTTTGAGCTATTTTGCACTAGCTCAGAGCATATCTGTGAGTTGCCACTTAGATTCTTGACATAGCTAAAGAAGGCTTTGTGGTTATCTTTTGAATCCTTGACTATTTTTCTTTTGAAGTTAGCCTTAGATGATTTTATGAGGGACCTTAGTTTCTTTCTGATACTGATCAGGGATGTCTTTCCTTCTTGGGATTTGTTTTTTTTTTCTGAACTAGTTTCCTCCTTCTATTGTATAGCCTGTTTATGGCAGGGGTCCTCCAGACTGGTTTCCTTCTCTTAGGGGAGTGAGTCTTGGTTTTGCTAGGGATGACATTATCCATGCATCCTTGTAGGTGCTCATAGAGTGCATTTGTAAAGGTTCCTGCATCTTGGACACTGTTATCCTTTAGCATGGGAGCTGTGAAACTTACCACCTCTGTCTTAAGAAAGGTGAAGTTTGCTATAGAAAAGCTTTTTACTGTGGTTTCCTTGGTTGGGGGTGGTGGTGGTGTGGTGTGGACATCAAGAGTGATTATTTTATGGTCTGATCTAACCAGTGACGGGTTGACCTCTGGTGCAGAATACCTGTCGCTCATGTTGGTGATGACCAGATCAATATGTTTTCACCTCTGGTAGGGGAGTTTACCAACTTATCCAGGGCATTTGAGTTGATAAATTCCAGGAAGCACTGGACCTGGGAGTTTGTACTTGAGTAGTTTTCCTAGTTAACGGTAGGGTAATTGAAATTGCCCACTATCAGGGTGTTCGGTAGGATCTTCATGTTTTCCAGTGTCTCCAGAAAGGTGGAGTGGTGGTCCTGGGTCATGGAGGGTGATCTGTAGCAGGCCACAATTTGCATTGCAGATTTGCCAAATGTTAGTTGCACATGGATGATCTCAGAGGTATCATGCTGTGCCACTAACCTGGAGGTGTAGGTATCCTTGATGAATATGGATACACCCCCTCCTTTTGTGTTTCGGTCCATGTTCTGTGGCCGAAATGTGTGGTATGAGTTATAGCCCAGTAGTGCTGGGGTGCTCTGTGGAGCCTTGCACTAAGTTTTAGTTACTGCACAGATGTCGATGTTCTCCATACTGACGAGTGCTTCAAGCATGTGCATTTTGAGATTTAAACTCCTGGTGTTGAGTAGCATAACCCTCATTTTTTTATTTGTGCTGTTTACGGAGGTGGGTTTGACTTTTGAGCCTTGCCTAAAAAAGGCACTATGGGGGCAGCAAGAGCCTTGGCCGGTATTTGAAAGCCTAGGGGTGACAGGTGCAAGCCATCTCTTGTGAAGCAACGAGGCTTGTCGAGCATGTCATCCCAGGCTGACAGACACTGGATCCCCTTTGAATGACACCAGAAGCTTAGCCAATTGTTGAAATTGATAATTTCTTCTTTATACTGCGGTATCATTCTTGGTGAGGGCAGTATGCTACTCCGGGTCAGAATCATACCCAGATGGGCTACATGATCAGAGAGCTCTTCCATGTCTCTTTTCATGTAGTCCAGTGAAGTACGCCTCGGGTCATTCACACCAACATGAACAATGACAGAGTCATATCTGTACTTGTTCTGGAGTGACCTGAGTGCTTGTGTTATGTGTTGGATTCTGACTCCCGACAGGCAGCTAACAGTAATCTTCTCCTTGTCCAGCCTAGTGAGTGGGATGTCAGTGTGCCTGACTATAGAGTTACCTATTACTAGTGTGTTAGGTATGTTATTTTGCCTTAAGTGCTGTGATTGTGCGGCACACTGATTTTGTGTTTTATGTGTTGTCTGGTTTGTGACAGGAGGTGCAGGTTTATTGGGTGTCTGCTTTGGAGGTATCTGATGCTTTTGCAGGCTTTTATTTAGAGCCTCCAAGTATGATTTTGTGTATGTATGTGTATTTTTAGCCAGTGCTGGTTTAGTATGTCTATGTGAGGCTGGAGGTGGTGCAAGTGTTAACCTTCTCCTCATGACTGCCTGTTCCAGTCTTGGGCGGAGAGAGCTTAGCTTCCAATTTAGCTATATAATTGCATCTCTCGCATATGTTAATGTTTTGTGGTAGGAGGAGAGGGTTGTCTGTGTACATGAGGCAGTTTTAACATTGCCTCGGGATACCCAGGTTCACCAGCTGGACTGGAGAGTGTACCTGAAATTGCCCTTTGGTCATGCCTGAATAGTAGGGTGAGCTCCTTAGTTGCTTGGTTGGTGAGGGGTGAATAATGAGCCTTGCCCTGCTGGGCAATCCAGTGTTGGGGTATATTATTGCTTGCTATTAGGTCTGAGCAAGTGCTGGACTGTAGGATGCTTTTTAAGTTTTGTTGATTTTCACATGATCAAGACCACACTGTCAAAAGTTTAAAATAACAAACACACGGAAAATTGTATTTTCCCTCCAGGAAACCAACCACTTGGCCACCAACAACTAAAATAGAAACATAACCAAATTAAACCCACAGAAGTGGGGGGCTTTGCCCCCACACATTCCTAACTAAATGTACCAACTCCGAGATCACACTACAGTGAAGAAAAGGGCAAAGTTAACACAATGGCCAAGTGATTAGCTTCCCAGAGGGAAAATAAGATGTTCCGGATATTCATTATGTTAAACTTTTGACAATGTGGTCTTGACCATGTGAAGGTTGACAAAATAGTAAGTCAACTATATGAAGTGGATCTATATATATGGGTCTACTTCATATGACCTAAATTTCATTTGACTGAAATTCATTTGACTGAGACCTGGACACTGAAAGATCAAAAGACTGAAAACTCATTTGACTGAAACTCATAACACTGACACATTAAAGTAAAAGGTATATACCCTTTTCCCCACTGTAGTGTGATCCTGGAGTTAGTATATATAGTTGGGGGTGTGTGGGGGGCACAACCCCCTCCCCACATTGGGGTGGGAGGTGAAGCCCCCCACATACTTTATACATTTTAAACCATACACATGGATATTTGTAACTGCAATGAATAACTCTTTGCAAAAAACAATATTTACCTAAACTATGTGGGAGGCTGTGCCCCCCAACCCCCCAAACTATATGTACTAACTCCAGGATTGCACTACAGTGGGGAAAAGGGCATATACCTTATACTTTAATGTGTCAGTGTTATGAGTTTCAGTCAAATGAGGTTTCAGTCCTTTGAACTTTCAGTGTTTTGGTTTCACTCAAATGAATTTCAGTCAAATTAAATTTAGGTCATATGAAGTAGACCTATATATATATATATCTATAAAGAGAGAGAGAGATAGATATGTGTGTGTATGTAGATGGCTATCCTTTTGTTGAAAACACAACTTATGAAAATTAATTTTTATATTTTTTATTTTATCTTTATGTGCAATTCTGTGAGGCAGCTAAGGTGGAACTTGCAAGCTGTTTGCAAAGAGGGAGATAATGACACCTACAGAACTGTTAAAATCAGACCACTTCCTTTTCTTACCTGTGAAGCAGAAGGAATGGGTTGATTTCTTTGATAGAGTTACTGAAGCCCTAGATGAAGGCTGACTGCAAATACTGCTTATTGACTTTGCTATGGCCCTAGATATCATTCCCCATACTGATATTATAGAAAAGCTTGTTCAGTTCAACAAGAGTCCATAAGTAGTTTACCGGATGGCAAAGTGGATCACTGATAGAACACCCTTCCTTAGGAAGTACTTCCTAAATTCCTAGGAATGTCACTACAAGGGTAATACAGGGCTCCATCCTGGGTTCCATACTCTTTGGAATATACTTTTCTGAAGTCAAACCACACATTGAGGGTTTGTGACTAGGTTTGCTGACAATTGTAGATCAAGCATTGTTAATTCCCACTCCATACCACTTGGACAAAACCATTGTAACATAAACCAACTATGGTTTCTCCCTAAATGCCAAAAAATATGGTTTAGTTGTTTTTGGTAAAACTACCATCCCCTCCACTTAAAATGGCCTTAAATGGGCATATCATCAGAGGCAGGGGTGCTTACTCACAATGAACTCTCTTTTGAACATTGTGTCTCGGTAAAAGTTAGAAGATTATTTTACCTTACACAACTTCTCTGTCATGGTATACCATCTAGATGCAAAGAGGACCTGATACCTCAATGTACCTCTTTCATTTCACCTACATAAAAATAAAAATTCCCTTTTGGATGTATCATTCTAAACACCTTATCCAATTTGAAAGAACCCAATTATTTTGAAAGATTAAAGACACTCTCACTCTGTTCTGTTTCTTATAGACTTCTGAGGGTTGATTTCCTTCAAGCATTCCAAGCAATGAAGGGCCTTCACAGAACCAATATTCTAAAACCACCCACTCCCAACACTTACCACTTTTTCACAAGCTTAACAGCACGTGCTGGCATGACAGGTTTTAAACCTAATGCACACCTGGTGTCTAGACCAGACTCAGCAAATCCAGCCGAGATTAAGTGATAGTTTATCATACATTTATGCCTGGAGTAGGAGGCCTTTTCACTTTGGTGATTAGTTTATTTATATTACAACTGTAGAAGCTGGCTAAGCTACAAAACTTAAAAAGAAACAGCAGAAAAAATGTTTTTTTTATTGCATTGCACAAGTCCCCCACCCCCACCCCTAGCATATACAGCAACTTCACAGTCACATTACAAGTAGAAGAAAAGGAAAAAACATGGAAGTGCACCACAATCTCATATAATACAGCACAATGTAATAAAGAAATTGCAATAATACATACATATCTTTAAGAAATATCATACCAGTGATCAAATAATCATAAACATTTCTATTATAAAAGTTATAACTGCTTAAATATATTGAAAAATATCATTGATAACTTTCCTGATGACTTGTGATTAGATAAGGGGACTGATTTAAGTTGTATGTCATCCATAAATATATATACTAATATATATATATATATATATATATATAGCTATCTAGCGATGTATAGATATAGATATATAGATTAGATATAGATATCTATAAAATTCCAGTACTAGAATTTAAACTTCTTAGAAAATTCAATTACTCCCACTTGTTTCCTTTAAAGCCTATAAACATATTATAAGTTAAACTTGGAATATATATAAAAACTGACAATAAAAGACAAAAGTACTACAGTATTACTGCTGGCCAGTTGCTCTCTGAGAATGTGATGAGAGGAAGGTTGTCAATAGCTTTTAATGGATATTAAACTTGGAGAAGAATGAGAAGGTTTATCTGTTTCTCTGTTTCTCCCTCTTATCTGAGTTTGTGATATCTCAGAGCTGGTGTGTGTGTGTGTGTGTGTGTGTGTGTGTGTGTGTGTGTGTGTGTGTGTGTGTGTGTGTGTGTGTGTGTGTATGGCTTGGGAATGTAGAGGCTTACCTTCATTTTGAGTGATCAGGGGGCTCTTCCTCCCATGCAAAACAAATTTATGTTTTACAGCCTTGGGCGTGTTCTTGTTTATAATAGTGGCGTCCCAAGGTTTTAGATGTTTTGGGTTCATATAACTGTATGCAAATTAAATTAGGCACAGGTTTTCACAGAGTGGCTTTAAAAGACTCTATATCATGCTATATGGGCTTTTCTCATTCATTATAGGTTCATATTACCAATGACAACAAGGGCCTTTTTAAGTCTAGTCATGCATCCCAAAAGTATCCAACAAGTTTGTTGCCCAAGAGGTTATTTTAATGGCATGTGTAAGCTTGAGCATACATGGGCAAACATTTATAGGTTGCCTCTATCCATTAGAGATATAAGTCACAGACTGGGGTGAATTTCTGATTTCCTCTACACTGGTCTGGGTTATACTTGAACAGAGTCAGGAAAGAACTATGCTTCACATAGATAGAAAGCCTGTTCCACAAAAGGGGTATTTTCTGAGACAAAAACTTGTCTCTTCAATATGTCCTATTTATTTCAAAAGCAAAGTTTAAGTCCCTGGATCAGGTAGCTCTGATGTTATTTGTTTTGCATATATGCAAGAAGTCTGTCAGAGCAGAATCCTGGGATGCCTTTTATGCCAGATATAGATCACCCATCAGTAAACTGTAGGAGACAGAGTACAGAGTCAGAGCTTTGAGGCAATCTGCATAAGGCATGCTGTTAATGTTTTGTATTAACTTTGTGAGGAACCTCTGCGGATATTTTATTTGTTGCATGTGCCTGGTCAAGTACCTACTGAAGGGGCATTGTACTTAATGATAGGTCTGATAAGGACTGAGTACAGTGGAACAGTGACTTCCTTGGACCTAGATGCCATACTCTTGCTTGTAAGTTGAGCAACATAGAATGATTTCTGTACTATCTTGGAAACATATTGGTCAAAAGTCAAGTTACTAGCTACATACATTTCCAAATTTCTGACTGCTGGGTCTACTCTTAGGGGTGTGTTAACAACAAGGTAGTTTTCTGGGGTATCCAGCTTCCTAAAGGGTGCTATTATAAATATCTTGTATCTGGCCCTGACATTGGCCTTGACTATTGAGAAGCAGACACCCAAAAGAAGAAGGCCCAGCACTGAGCCCTAACAAACTCCATTAGTGATGGTCTCTTTGTGGAACGCACTCCCCTTTTCTAACTTCTTGGGTCCTATCTGAGAGACAGCTGACAATCCATCTTGTAAAACAGGGGTTAGTGCCTAATTCCATGAGTTTGTTTACAATGTCTGAGTGGGGTATTGTATCAAATGTCTTATCCAGATCAAGGTAATTAGCATGTACCATTTTACCTTCATCCATTGTCTTGCTGACCTTCTCAAAGAAGTCTACCAGACTGAGAAGGCATGATCTTCCCTTGAAAAAAACAAACTGCATTGGATCCAGTGTCAGGAGGTCTCCAATGTCTTTATTAATCATTTCCATGATAATTCTTTCATGGCTTTGGATATGAGACTAGTCAGACTAACGGGTCTGTAGTTTTTAGTTTGTGTGGAAGGCCTGCCTTATGCAGAGGAATGACTGTTGCAATTCTCATTTCCCATAGGATGAAGCTGATTGGAGGCTAAGTTTAAATAGTGACTCCAGCAATCCTGATAGGTTGGTTTTCATGCTATTTAGGAGGCATCGTTTGATATTATTGAGGCCCACCAATCTGATGTTCTTGAACTTGGAGTCCGTATTTAAGACCAGTTCTCTAGTGATATCTGGGGGGGGCATAATTGATGGTATTTCTTGCAGGATGACTGGGGGGAGGGAAGTATAATTGAAGTTGAATTTGTCATCTGATAGATTTCCTATATCTTCTGGCTCCATGTAGGTGACTCTATTTATAATTAGCTCTGCACATTGTTGTGTAGTGCCGTTGAGGTTATGGACATTACTAAAGAAAAAAATGTGCTTGTCCTTGTCTTTCTCCTGGGAGGTTATTTTTACCTCAAAATTAGTTTTGGTAGGTTCCCTATTAACTTGATGAAACTTTAGCTTGTCAAACTACAAAAGATCGACAGCCAAAGATCAAAACGTCCAAACCACGAATGATCAGCTAAGCAAATTTTTTCCCATGGAAAGAATTTGTTTGGCTGTTACACAAAACAAAAACTTTTTAACCTGAATTACGTGGGGGGCTTTGCCTACCACCCCATGTGGGGGGCTGTGCATCCCACACACCTCCTAACTAAATATACTAACTCTGAGATCACTCCACATTGGGGAAAGGGCAAATTCTCATTAATGGCCAAGCAAATTCTTTCCCCTGAGAAAAAATTTGCTTAGCTGGCCATTCGCAGTATGGCTCTTTCTATTGTTAGCTGTCGATCTTTTGTAGTTCAACAAGCTAAAGTTTCACAAATTAATAGGAACCGTTTTGGTAGACTTAATTTTCCCTCAGAGTTATTCGTTTAGATTGATGAGAGAGTTTTTATCCTGCTGGACATTGCATTTCCTGTCTTTTGTTATAGCTATCTTCTTTATGGTATACAACCTATTGATGTTTGGCATGCACTATGATGGCTTGTTTTTTCAATTTGTTCTGAACTTATTTTTAGTAGGTGCAGCTGTCTCTATGCTTTTATTAACATGACTTTATCTGTGAACAATTCTGCATAGACAACTGTTTTCCTCAGGGTTTGTGGGCTTAAAATTGTGTTAATAATAATAATAATAATATCTGTCTTAGAAAAGTTCCAAAACACTACAGGGTTACTTCAGGTCACAGTTTTTTTTTCCAAAACAGAAAGCTTTATGATCCAAACAGAAAGGAGATTACATGTGGAGGATGCAGCATTCTATATTAGTGAGGACCAGGTCCAGTATGTTTGCTCCTCTACTGGGTACGTAGACTATCTGGTCCAGGGTGTTAGTGTTCACAAAGTCCCAGAATCTCTGGGCCTGCAGGTTTGGGGTCTTGTGTGATTCCCAGTTTATAGCTGGGTAGTTAGATTCACCCATGGATATGGTATCGGGTTGAATGTAGCTGTCTCCAGTAAGTCTGAATATGAGTTATGGGTTTTCTGTGTCATTGAGGAGGACTTATAGCTAGCAAGGATATGGTATGAGACTTAGCTTATGATAAATTGGACAAAGAGAAGCTGAAGCTCATCATCCTGTTTGAACAGGCATGAGGTGACCTTATTATTGATGTAGATTGAGGGACCTCCACCTTTATTCTCGGTCTATGCAGTAGCTGGCCTAAATGTGTGGAAAGCATTGTAGTCTTGCACTAGTGGGTTGCTCATTGTGGATTTTAACCACATTTTGTTAACTGCAGAGATTTCTCCAGGGTGAGGAGATTTTGGAAGGAGTGGAGTTTCTTATTTAGACTCCTGGCATTGAGCAGTAACAGCTTAAGATTCCCTTGGGTTAGTTTTGCAATTTTGGAAGTTTTGTCAGTCTGGCATTGCCTAAATATGCACTATGGAGAATTACAGTGTTTTAGCCAATATTTGTAAATCCAGAGGGGGTAGGTGCAGACCATCCTTGACAAAGCAATATGGTCTGATGACCATATCATCCCATGCTGACAAATATTTCACCCCCTAGAAATGATACCAGAAACTACACCAATCATTAAAGTCCACCATATTCTATTCATGTTGTGGCATCACCCTCAGTGAAGGTGGAATGCTGCCCAATGTTCATACCAGCCTGGGACACATCGTCTGAGAGGTGCATGTTTTCCTTCATATACTTCAGGTAAATAAATCTCAAGTCATTTACATCCTCATGGACTGTGACACAAGCACACTGGTACCCATGTTTTAATGAGCTGTGTGTGTGTGTGTGTGTGTGTCTGTGTGTGTGAGTGTGTTTGTGTGTGAGTGTGTGAGTGTGTGAGTGTGTGTGTGTGTGTGTGTGTGTGTGTGTGTGTGTGCAAGTGTGTGTGTGTGTGTGTGTGTGTGTGTGTGTGTGTGTGTGTGTGCATGTGTGTGTGCATATGTGTGTGTGTTCTGACAGTCCCTGGTCCCTGATAGACAACTAACCCTGACTCTCCTTAATAAGGATAGTGAGTGGGATGTCTGTGTGTCTCACAATGGAGTCTCCTATGACTAAGATATTGGGTTGTGTGGTGGTTTGCCTTATGGGCTTTGAAGTTAACATAAACCAAAAGTCATTCATTAAAGCAGATTTAATCTTTAATACTCTACAAAAGTGGATGCATTCACAAGGTACATAGTTTAAAATGCCTTCAGATAAACAAGAAAATATAGAACATAGTCATTCAAAGTAATAAATAATGTACATTCATGTCTGACGCAGTAGAAATTGTTTGTAATGGAAGTAATGGGTGTCAATTTAAGGAGAAGAGTTCTGTTGTACAGTTTACAAAAATGATTGGCATTCAAGAAGGAAAACATTAGTGTGGGCAGCAGAAGGAAGAAAACTTAGATATAGGACTGGAAAAATGAAGTGGTGGCACTGGTTTCTGAAGAACAGCTAAAGTACCACTATAGTAATTAAATGATAATATTTCTGCTAGGAATAAGCTGATGAGAATTAGCTGTCAGTAAATCGGCTGGAGTAGGGCAGGATCACATTGTCTGAGTCAAAAATCTCTTTACTTTTTACTGCTGCACATTTTGTTGAAATATATATATATATATATATATATATATATATATATATATATATATATATATATATATGTATATGTAGAAAACTGATTCCACATTTTTTTTTTTGTTGATGTTGTTATTTGGGAAAACACAGGAGACAGAAATGCCTCTTTTTGGGGTTGACCCTGGAGCACTGTCAGGTGAGAGACTGTCATGCTAGCAGAGGCTGAGGGACTCAAACATAATACCATGACATAAAGCTGATTAGCACCTCACATAACTTTAATCCTCTGCACTAAATCACCGTGCCACATTTAATGCACTTCCCCTTGTAAGTAACATGAAAAAATGTCTTATAATGACACTGGAATATTAAATTCTGTCTTTGCTTTACATGATGTGAAATAATTGTCTGCATGATTGCAGCACTTGAGTGCAGACCAGCATTTTTGGTTTGTGTTTTTTTTTCAGTTTCATAGTTTCATAGGTAGGTACTAGGCTATTGGCCGAAGGGTCTAAGTAAGCCTACCCAACAAGGTCCACTGGCTTACGCCACCCAAGAAAGTTAATTTCATGTGCCCCTGTCAAGAAGAGCCACAGAAGTGATCTCTGGGGTGTATTTCCTATTTCCCATCCACTCATCAAGATTTTTCTGAAGAGTGCTAATGAGGAACTTTGCTTGACATAGATGGGTAGCTTGTTCCAGAGTATAGGAAGTCTCTGGGACAGGAATGTATCCCTCCAGCATGTCCTGTTTATTGTGGTGACATGGATTAGGTCCCTAGAGCATGTAGCTCAGAGGGATTGGGATTTCTTAAGGTGTAGCATGTCCAACAGCTCTGGGTTTAACATAGCTTTATATGTTAGGCAGAGATCTCCTCGTAGTAGGTGATATGCTACAGAGTAAAGCTGGAGTTTTTTGAGACGGTCAGTGTAGGGCATCTGTTTGACGCTAGTAATCCTCTTTGTGAGGTAGTTCTGTGGCCTTTCTAGCTGCTGCAGATGCCTTGTGAGGTACATTCCAAAAGGGGTGTTGTACTCTATAATGGGACTAATGAGTGCTGAGTAGAGGTGAACAATGACCTCTTTTTTCCTGGATGAGAACCCTTTTGTGGTGAAGTGTGCCACATAGAAGGATTTCCTGACTACTTTGGCAGTGTTTATCAAAAGAGAGGCTACTGTCCACCTGGGTCCCAAGGTCTCTTATCACATGTTTGGCATTAAGTAGACTACCGTTTATGTGGTAGTTCATGGGTACAGAGTTTTTACCAAAGGGAATGACAATGCACTTTTTGGCATTGAGTTTGAGGCCATGGCTCTGACATCAGGCATCTGTCTCAGTGAGGCCCTTCTGTAGGATGCCCAAATCATTTGGGGACTTGACTATGGCTCCTAGTTTGCAGTCATCTGCAAACTTCATTAGCCAGAGGTCTTCTGTGTTAGTCTGTACTTCAGAGAAGTAGATACTAAACAGGAGGGGTCCCAGGACTGAACCTTGTGGTACTCCACTTGTCACTGGTTTAAAGACAGATTTGGAGTCTGCATCTTTTACAGTGTGGGTTCTGTCAGTGAGCCATTTGCCAACCCATCTGGTGACGTAGGGATTTATACCTAGTTTAGTGAGTTTAGCTATAATTCCAGAATGGGGGATGGTGTTGAAAGCCTTGGCAAGGTCAAGATAGGGTGTGTGAACCACATTACCCTCATCTACGGCTTTGTTGACTGCCTCAAAGAAGTCGATCAGCTTCAGAAGGCATGATCTGTCTTTCACAAACCCAAACTGGGTGGGGTACAGAGTTTGGAGGTTACCAATGTCTTTGTTTATGAGTTCCATGATGATACATTCCATGGCCTTGCAGACCAGACTTGTCAGGCTAACAGGGCGATAGTTCCCAGGATCAGTGGTGGCTTCCCCTTTGTGGAGTGGGTTAACTGTTGTTGTGTGCCATTCAGTGGGCACAAAGCCTGATGTGAGACTATGATTGAACATGGTGCTTAGGTGGGGTGCCAGTTTATTCTGAAGTTCATGTAAAACGCAGCCTGGTATGTTGTCCGGTCCCATAGATTCTGGGTTTTTGGTTTTAGAGAGTACGGCTTTTACCTGCATAGATGTGATTAGAGGGACTCTGCATTCTTCCTGTATAGATATAGGCTCTTTAGGGGGTAAGAAGGGGGTAAAGGCAGCACTGAACCTATCTGCCAGGATGTTGGCAATATCAGTTGGTTCTGTAATTTTGTGACATTGTGCTGTAACTCAGAGCAGATATGGGTGTTGCCATTGAGATTCTTTACATATTTATAGAATGCTTTGTGGCTGCCCTTAGAATCTGTGGTGATTTTGTTTTCTTAGCTAGCTTTGGAGGATCTTATAAGGGATCTCAGCTTGTTACTGAGGCTGACCAGGCAGCTTCTCCACTCATGGGATTTTACTCTTTTGCAACAGTTTCTTCATTCTGTTGTAGAATTTGTTTATGGCAGGGGACCACCAGATTGGCTTCCTTTTTTTTGAGGATAGCATCTTGGTTCTGTTTGGGATAGCACAATCCAGGCACTCGTGTAAGTGCTTATAGAGTGCATTTGTGTAGAATTCAGCAGTCGTAACTACATTGTCCATCTGCATGGGTGTCATGAAGTTCGCCACTTCTGTCTTAAGAAGCATGAAGTTGGCTTTGGAGAAATGTTTTACTATGGTTTCCTTAATGGTGGGTGGGGGCAGGATGCAGATATCTAGGCTGATTAGCTTATGGTCAGATTTGACCAACTAGGAGTTGATTTCAGGTGTGGAACACCGGTCACTCATGTTGGTAATGACTAGGTCTAGGATATTGTTGCCCCTGGTGGGGGTGTGGATAAGTTGACCCAGGGCACTGGAATTTATGAATTTCAGAAAGAGTTGAGTGAAGGAATTGGTACATGAGTAGTTTCCCCAGTTAATGGTGGGGTAGTTGAAATCACCCATTATTAGGGTGTTTGGATGAACCCTGATATTTTTCAGTATATCAAGAAAGGAGGAGTGGGAATCCTGGGGCATGGTGGGGGATCTGTAGCAAGCTACAATTTGGATTGCAGTTTTGCCCAGAGGTAGTTGCACTTGGATAACCTTGGATGCATTATGATGATGTGCAACAAGCCTGGAGGTGTGGATATCCTTAATGAATATTGGGCACACCTCCACCTTTGGTGTTCTGGTCCTGGTTAGATGGCCGAAAAGTGTGGTATGAGTTATAGCTTGGTAATGCAGCGGTGCTCTCCAGAGCCTTGAACCAGGTCTCAGTCACTGCACAGATATTGATGTTCTCCATTTTAAGGAGTGCCTTGAGTGAGTGCATTTTGAGATTTAGACCTATATCATTGAGTAGCATCACTTTCAGTTTTTGCTTGCGTGTTCCTGTTACGGTGGTGAATTTGTCATTTGAACCTTGCCTAAAAAAGGCAATATAGGGGTGGCAAGAGCCTTAGCCTGTATCCAGAATCCCAGGGGCAACAGGAGCAGGCTATCTCTGGCAAATCATCATGGTCTTTGGACCATGTCATCCCAGGCAGACAGATACTGGGTCCACTTAGAATGACACCAGAAGCTTAGCCAATTGTTGAAGTCAGTCATTTTGTCCTTGTACTGTGGTATCATTCTGTGCAATGGCAGGATGCTACTCAGGGCTAGGATCAGACCTTCCTGGGCTACAAGATTGGAGAGCTCTTCCATGTCTCTTTTCATGTAGTCCAAGGAGGTACATCTCAGGTCGTTCACACCAACATGGACAATGACAGAGTCATATTTGAACTTGTTGTGGAGTGCCCTGAGTGCGTGGGTTATGTGGAAGATCCTGCCACCTCACAGGCAGCTAACAGTAACCTTCTCCTTGTTTAGCCTGGTGAGTGGGACATCAGTGTGCCTGACTATAGAGTCACCTATGACTAGTGTGTTGGGTACGTTGGTTTTCCTTATGGGCTGTGGTTTATTGGAACACTGAGTCCATGGGCTATGTGTCATTTGGGGTGTATTGGGGGTGGAGGTTGCTTGCATTTCTCATTTGGAGGTCTCTGTTGCTTGAGCAGATTATTACTGAGAGCCTCTGTGAATGTTTTTGTGTTTCAATGTGTGGATTTTGGTGGTGTAGGTTTAGTGGGACTATGTGATGAGTGCGGTGTGGTGCAAGTGTTTATCTTTTCCTCTTGATTGTCAAGTTCAGTATTGGTTGGAGAGAGCTTTACCTCCCATTTGGCTAGATAAGTGCATCTCTCACAGGTTGTGGTGTTGGGTAGTAGGAGGAGAGGGTTGTCTGTGTACATGAGGCAATTGCTACATAGCCTCAAGATGCCGAGGTTCATCAGATAGAGGCAATTGTTACATTGCCTCAAGATGCCCAGGTTCATCAGATAGACAGGAGAGAACACTGGGATCTAACCCTTGGACATGCCTGAATAAAAAACTACTTTCCTCTGGACAAGTGAGGAAAGTGAGTATAAGAGCTGTTTTTTCTCTAAGCAAGTGAGGAAAGTAAGTACAAAACTGTTTTCCTCTAGGTAAAGAGGAAGGTTGAGTGCTGTAGCAATTTGTACCTTCTTTAGTGCTAACAACAAATTCTGAACAAGTGCTGAGCATGAATTAGCAAATTCAAGTGCTAAAACTAAGAATCTGTACCTGGATTTTGTGGTAGATAGGCTACCTAGTGCTTACCACTCCCACCGATAAGCTAGAATTCTTTCTTCCAACATAGAAGGGCTTGGGAGCTCAGAAGCTTACAAACAGTCCTGGATACAGCAAATCTGTATCTGGACTAGACTAGTTACAGGAATGGTGGAAAACAAGTACAAACACAGGCTTTTAAACCAGAAAGTTGAAAGAGATGGAAAAACTGCCCAAACAGCCAATGCACTACAATTTATGGGCCAGAAACCATGCTTGTGGTAGATAGGCTACCAAGAGCTCACCACTCCCACTGATAAGCTAGAAGGCTTCCCTCCAACACAGAAAGGCTTGGGGGGGCTCAGAAGTTTACAAGCAGTCCTGGATACAGGAAATCTGCATCTCAACTAGACTAGATAAAGGAAAGGTGGGAAACGAGCGCAAACGTGGGCTTTTAAACAAGAAGGTCAAAAGAGAAGGAACAACTGACAAACAGCCAATAAACTACAATTTCTGGGCCAGAAACCACGCTTGTGGTAGATAGGCTATCAAGTGCTTACCACTCCCACTGATAAGCTAGAAGGCTTCACTCCAACACAGAAACGCTTGGGTGGCTCGGAAGTTTACAAGCAGTCCTGGATACAGCAAATCTGTATCTCGACTTGACTAGATAAAGGAAAGGTGGGAAATGAGTGCAAACATAGGCTTTTAAACTAGAAGGTTAAAAGGGAAGGAAAAACTGCCAAATGGCCAATAAACTACAATTTCTGGGCCAAAAACCATTCTTGTGGTAAATAGGCTACCTAGTGTTTACCACTCCCAATGATAAGCTAGAAGGCTTCCCTCCAACATAGAATGGCTTGGGATGCTTAGAAGCTTACAAACAATCCTGGGTATAGCAAATCTGTATCTGGACTAGACTAGTTACAGAAAAGGTGGGAAACAAGTGCAAAACATAGCTTTTAAACCAGAAAGTTGTAAGAGATGGAAAAACTGCCCAAATGGCCAATAAACTACAATTTCTGGGCCAGAAACCACTCTTGTGGTAGATAGGCTACCAAGTGCTTACCACTCCCACTGATAAGCTAGAAGGATTCCCTCCAACACAGAAAGGCTTGTGGGGCTCAAAAGCTTACAAGCAGTCCTGCATACAGCAAATCTGTATCTGGACTAGACTAGATACAGGAAAGGTGGGAATTGAGCTCAAACACAGGTTTTTAAACCAGGAGTTTGAAAGAGATGGAAAAGCTGCCCAAACGGCCAATAAACTAAAATTTCTGGGCCAGAAACCACTGTTGTGGTAGATAGGCTACCAAGTGCTTACCACTCCCACTGATAAGCTGGAAGGCTTCCCTCCAACACAGAATGGTTTGGTGGGCTCAGAAGCTTACAAACAGTCCTGGATACAGCAAATCTGTATCTGGACTAGACTAGCTTCAGGAAAGATGGGAAACAACTGCAAGTGCAGTCTTTTAAACCAGAAAGTTGAAAGATACAGAAAAACTACCCAAATGGCCAATAAACTACAATTTCTGGGCCAGAAATCACTCTTGGGGTAGATAGGCTACCTAGTGCTTATCATGCCCACTGATAAGCTAGAAGGCTTCCCTCCAACACAGAAAGGCTTTGGAGGCTCAGAAGCTTACAAGCAGTCCTGGTTACAGCAAATCTGTATCTGGACTAAACTAGTTACAGGAAAGACAGGAAACAAGCTTATAAAAATTTTTTTTGGAAAGTGGAAAAGGAGAAAGGAGAAACAGAAGATAATTAAAAATTAAGGTTCCTAAGTGGCTTGCCCTTCACAAATATTCTCTCTGTGTTAGGTAGAATGAGCTAGTGCCACTAGACTGGAATAGAGCTGGGATAGAGCTGAACAGATGGGACTGGGAGAAGTGCCTGAAATCAAAATATGATCTCACTGTACTTGGTTGATAGTCCCAGGAGGAGTGTACAAACACAAATTTACAGGAGGGGCGGGCAATTCCAAAGCCACCGAGATTAATACCAAAACAAGAACAGGGAGGGAGGGCAGGAAACTAACTGCAGAGACAGAGAGAGACCACAGTAATCTATGAAGCAATTAAATAGAAAAATAAATAAGTACAGAGAGACATAGACCAATGACACAATTAAATACACAGAAAAATAAAATAAAATGCAGTACAATCTTTAACACTGCAAGTCTGTACTTAACTCAGCTAGTAATGCAGTTGATTGTAGGTATGTAGCAGAAGTCAAACAACTCAGAAATTGAGCAGTAATAAATTCCTAGATATGTCACTAACACATATAAATACATAGAATCCCTCTAGGCTAAGAGTTTAACACTGAATATCAAGGAAATGAAACACAATAGCCCCCACTAACTGCAGAGACAGAGAGAGACCACAGTATTCTATGAAACAATTAAATAGAAAATAAATAACTACAGAGAGACACAGACAAATGAAACAATTAAATACACAGAAAAATAAAATAAAATGCAGTACAATCTTTAACACTGCAAGTTTGTACTTTACCCAGCTAGTAATGCAGTTAATTGTAGGTATGTAGTAGAAGCCAAACAACTCAAAAACTGAGCAGTAATAAATTCCAAGATATGTGACTAACACTTATAAATACACAGAAACCCTCTGGCTAAGAGTTTAACACTGAAATCAATGAAATGAAACACAATAGCCCTCAACAACTGCAGAGACAGAGAGAGACCACAGTATTATATGAAACAATTAAATAGGAAAATAAATAACTACAGAGAGACACAGACCAATGAAATAATTAAATACACAGAAAAATAAAATAAAATGCAGTACAATCTTTAACACTGCAAGTCTGTAGTTAACTCAGCTAGTAATGCAGTTGATTGTAGGTATGTAGCAGAAGCCAAACAACTCAGAAATTGAGCAGTTAGAAATATTAAGTGCCTCAGAATATGTGGGTCTGAGTATCTGATCCCTACTATGTGTGGTGGGTGGGTGGGTGTGGTGTGTACATTTCTGACACCCTGGTTGGTATTAAGTGTGCCTCTATATGAAAGCTTTGCTTCCAGTGACATTGAGTGAATACATCTCTCACTACCTTATCAGTTTGTTTGAGAATAAGATGGTTGTCAGTCAGCATAAGGTAAATGCTACATATCCTCAGGATGCCTGTATCCACTGGTCTGGCTGGAGACAGCAGGAACATTCATGTCCATGGTTTCTGGCCCCATTTGGGAGGTCTGTAAGTTGTAGCAGGAGTGAGGTGATCTCCTCCACTCTTTTAGAGATGATAGTGGGCAGTGAAATTAGAAGCTTACTGAACGTATGAAGATGCACTTTGAACCATCACATTTCACAGAAGCTGCAGGAGATAGCAGAGCACAGTAATATTTTAACTGCTCACACATAAAAGCTAGATAAGGTCAGGTTGCTAAGTAATAAGTCACTATTATAGATTGATGATTTGGGAAACCAATCTAGATTTTTTTTGGACTATCCGGAAAGAGGTACTCAACTGACTTTATTTAGAAGAAACTGTTTTTATTATTAAACACATCATACCACCATTGTGAAAAGGGTCATTTGGAGTTAAGTATGTATAATATCCAATTTCCAAAGACATTTCCTTGTGAAGGTTTTGAATATTAAACACATAGAAATAGTCCAAAGACTGGCCATATCTTTACTTAGTACTTTTATAATATGAAATGCACTGCCTGAAGTGGCTCTGGATTATACTTTGTCACTCTAAAACTTAAAGGAAGCTTTTCCTAACAAGAATATATAGCAAAATCATATTTTGCAGCAAATCTGGTAT
Source organism: Protopterus annectens (assembly GCF_019279795.1). NCBI lineage: Eukaryota > Metazoa > Chordata > Ceratodontiformes > Protopteridae > Protopterus > Protopterus annectens. The sequence goes on from NC_056726.1 coordinate 1,447,609,596, forward strand.
TTCAGTGCAATGACCAATAGTTCATTTTTCATAGCCTGGAGAGACAGAATAGTATCTAAATAATCAACCACCCTATGCAGCATTTTCCACAAGAGCGGGAATAGACACTCAAAGGAAACTTACCTAGTCACCAAGATCTTTTTCACTTACCACTGGGATATTGAAATTCAAAACCACAGAAGATGTAACCATTCCTTCATCTAGTAGCGCAGTCATCAATGGCCAAGAAATGCTTAGCCTTGGGAGCATCCATCAAGAGTCATTTACTTCCCCTTGCCAATTTACAATACGAACAAAATGGAGCTGTTGACGTTGACTTCAAAGGGCCAGCTCTAGATACTAAAGAATTTGTACAATTAGAAAAGGCTCATGGCAGATCAGAGCTTCTTCAAGTAGTCTTTGCAATTACTTTGAGCAGTAACACTACCCAGAGTTAGACTGACCTTCCACTTTTTTTTTAGAACAAAAATGCAGGACCTGACCTTTAACCCTGGAGAATGATATTGAATGTTGTTTCATAGTATTTAGCGAGCTCCTAATTTGTACAAACATTTGATATAACATAATGACTCACCGAGTTAACAAGGCAATTGCTTCTTAGCTTTCTGTGATTTAATAAATGTTACAGGATGGGACCATTGGGACTCACACTGATACATGAGGTGTAATCCTTGCCACCAGAGCTGTTATTTCTATTATTTCTCAGACAGGCCTTAATGTTATTATTGGTAGTTATATACAGACTGCATGTGCTATATGGGCAAAGAGACAAAACATTGGTCTTTAACAAAAACAAACACTTTTAACTTTATTAAGATTGTAACATGGAATATAAGGAGAATGAAGGCTTTGCTTAAAAGTGCTGTTTTAAGGTAGGCAATGAAACACAGCAATTCTGCTATTGCCTTTTTACAAGAAACAAAATTACAACCACCAACTGGCAAAACATTCCTTAAGTACTGGTGGGGATGTGGATGCTGATACATGTTCAAATGCAGTGAAAAGGGTTCTGACGTTAGTTAAAGGCACTTCACTTCAGACCAAAGGTGAAGTTATCTGAAACAAACAAGGTAGGCGAGTGTTAATAAGGGTACTTACTAATAAGGAGAAAATTATTCCAGTCAACTTTTATGGTCTAATGCTTAAGATGTAAGGAAGTTAAAATACTTTAGAGGGGCTTAGAGAAGCTGGATGGAAGACAGACTTTAAAGAAACGAGTGAGACTAACCCAAAGGAAGCTCTAGGCTAGGCAAATATACCTGAGAGTTGATAACCCTAATGAATGAATTTAATTTAGTAGCTCCATGGTTGTAGCTATATCAAGATAGGAAGGAATATACTTACTTGCTCCAGCAAAAGGGGTTGTCGGCAGAATCATTTTTTTTATAAACTCTTTGCTTCTGAATAAGGTCCAAAATGTTGATCTTATATGACAGGTACACTTAGATTAGAAATCAGTTAGCCTACATATGTTACAAGGGTAATGGAATATGGGTAGATCAAGTGACGGAATAGACATGTACGTCTTTAAAGATGAAATGGTAATTGACCACATCAGCTCCTGGATAAATTATATCTGAGCTGCAATCCAAAACACTCGAATACTAGCATGGGTACAATGGGAGGACTTTAAGCAGCTAGTTATGGGGGTGGTGAGAAGAAGAAAGACAGACAAAAAGAAAGCAAATAAGGCATGGTATGCAATGTAAGAGAATCCAGAATCTAGGGAAGGCCACCTCAGAATCTATCGTCATACAGGAAATGGAACTGAAATCCAGCCACTTTCCCTCTATCCTGTACATTGTCATTACAACTTGTTACTGGGCACATAGGATATGATACCTTAACGCACTTGAAAAAATGCTAAAAGACAGACTAGAAGGACATCACACTGGCTCTGTAACCGATAATCAAGGTATCAAAATTTATAGAGCCAAGGACATTATTAAAATTATGTGGGATTCTTTAGGAAACTATACGATAATCCCTTTCTGCACTAGATGCAATACACTTTAGATTTTTCTAACAGCAGTAGCAGCACAGGAAATAATAGGGATGATAAATCAGTTCTCAGCCTTGTAATTATCCTCCAGTGTCAATAATAACTACCGAGTCTAAGATCTTTGTGAAAATGTTGGTGGGGAGTCTAGAAAAGTTTTTCCTTTACTTGAAATTCCATCACAGCAAGGATTTATAAAGCTGTGAAATTTTTCTAATGTGCTTCAGCTTATCCAGTCAAACACTGGACCTTCTGCATCTCTTTTTCATTGTTTTTAATAAAGTTTTCAAGTAAGTGAAATGGGATTTTTGAGTGTTAATCATGTAAAGAACATGGATTACAGGGGGCATTCTATTATAATGTAAATTATTATATTCAGAGCCACTGTCACAAGTGATGATAAATAACAATATGTCCTGCACTTTCTCAATTCGCAGCAGAGCAAGGCAAGAATGCTCCCTATCCACCTTACTGTTCACACCAGTAATGGAAACCCTTATTAGATATATCATCAGAAACTGTCTGGATTGGGGGTCCCTTTAATCAGGGAGGAGCAGGCCTCAAATTTGTAGTTTGCAGATGACTGTGACTTCTACTCATAAGAACCTGAATGTACTCTGCCCAAAACTCTCACATTATTTGAAGTGTCCAGTCAGGTTTCAGGCTTGACTATCAGTTTGCATACAATTGTGTTCTATCCATTAAATCAGAAATGCTTAGGTATCAAATATAACATATATGAAGTGGGTCTTAAATGGCTTCTCAGCACAAATACCTTGCATGCAATTTGTAATGACTTTAACAAGTTACCCTAAACACTGACACCTTGTTATGAGTGTTCAAGGAAGTACTTAATAAATGTGATCCCCTAAACTTGTTACTCTTAGCAATGATATCAGCTTTGTAACTCACAACTCATGCTGAACCAAAAATAAACAAATAAATAATTAAATTCAAGCTACTTCTTTTTTCCCAAAATCCCTCTCTCATGAAAAAAATAAAATAAAATTTTCTCCATAAACAACCATTGAAGTGACTTCTCATAGCAAATGTAATAGGAATTATAGTAGATGATAACCTTAAATTCAACCTATATATACAAAATTGTATCAAAAAAATCATCAAAAGCTAGGGATGCTTTACAGAGCCAAAAACATTCTCACCAAAGCAACCAAAACTATGTGTATCTCCTCCTCTCACTACTTTATGGTGCTGCAATACTTACTAACCTTCAGGCATCACAAAAAGTAAAACTTGAACAATGCTATAATAAAGTGGCTAAAGGGCTACATGTATAGCAAATTCTGCTTTTCAGAACCCATTACTGTAAACCACTAAAAAAGCCTAAATTGGTTAGATCTACCCCATCAACTAAAATAAACACAGCTGCTTACCACTTATAAAATTATCCCGCATTCATCTGCTTGTCTGGCATAACAACTATTCTGCACAACTGTTTTCCCACTCAGTGATCCAATGACAAAAACCTCCTATCTGTCCCCAAACCTAACAAATCTGCTGAGCATGGTCTGTACTCAGACTGTGTTGTTGAGGCCTAGATTTCCTTATCTGTATCCATCAGGTCACTACCCTCCCTCAGTCTTTTAAAACCATTCTGAAAGACTTCCTGGCCAAAATTTGGCTCTGTTCTTGCTCAACCCAGGATAATCTGGGTTGATATTATATTTGTGAACACTTAGGTTGTCGAATACGGCATGATCGACACCTAATGAGTGATCCGCGAGTACATTGAACACTGGAAACTGCGAAATTTGAAATCCCGATTCAGAATAGTCGGCCCTTCTGTGGTGTAGCTCCGTAAGGTAAGTGTGCAATAGTTACGGACCTTAGGATTAGGGTTCAGGTTAAGGTAAGTACAGAGATAATAATGTATGTAAGGGTTAGAAGTAGGATTTGGTTAAGTGTATGTGTGTGGATCATTTGTTTTGTTTGTGTATAGCTTATTATGGTAAGTATGCAATTGTTACAGACCTTAGGGTTAGGGTGCGGGTTAAGGTAAGTGCATAGAAAGTAATTTATGTAAGGGTTAGTTTAGGTTTAGAAGTAAGGTTTAGGTTAGTGTATGTATGTGGTTAATTTATTTTGTTTGGGTGGGCAGTATGTAGCGAGTGGTGTAGTGAGAAACATGTTTTGTTTTCGTTAGTGGGTGGAACGGTGTTTGCCAAGTAAAAGTATTCGGTGATGTGTTTTTCTGCATTGTGAGTTTTCACTGACTTGTGCGTTCACTGAATAGGTGTCGATCATGTTGTATTTGACAACCTAAGCGTTCACGAATATAATATATACCTGATAATCTATATCTCTAAATATGAACAAGTACCTATTTATACATTAAACCAGCTTACTCTCCCCTCTCTTCATTACTTCAGTCAATTTTTCTCCCTGACTATCTATCTAAATATGCCATAACTCTGTTTTTTTCTCCCACTTCATATCGCAAGTTTTGTTTGTATTATACTAACTTGCCTTTAATTTCTCTAAACTGGCTGAAAATTCTCTAAACATTTAATCTTTGTCATATAAATTGCATCTATCCTTAGCCAATGTTTTCATAATTATTTAAAGTGTAGATGTTTTGTATCACTTTTGAAGATTTTAAAATTATTGTTCTGAAAATGTTAGGAGCTTTTATCCCCGGGCCTGCCCTGAAAATGGGCACCTACCCAGATGGACTTTCTCTGGTAATCAAATGTCAATAAATAAGTAAATAAATAAACAAATAATATTGAACTGTTTCTTTTGCTAAAACAGTCACCCGGATTTACTAATCTTCCGTGTAAAACTAGATTAGTCTTACATGGAAGCGCCAGTGTAAGAGCATGATGGCAGCGCACCATGCATATTATTGAGGGTGCACTGCCTCAACTCTAAAGCTTACACGGAGCGTGGATGAGTGTAGGGGGCATACCGGACTGCCGAGCAGTCCAAATATCCATGCCCCTGCAATGAAGAAATGCTGCAACTTCCAGTTACGAGCGAGTCCGCTCACATGTGTACGATGTAACACTACACTCCCCCATATGTTAAACAACTTACAAAATTAAAAATAAAAAGAATTTTTTTTCTTCCAATATAGCTGCCCATAGTTGCATGGATTTGCGCGGGTTTGCCCATTGCTTAGCTAAAGTTAGCAGTTTAGACACCAGAAGAATATAATAAGAAAAATATATACAAATTAAGCAAAATAGTGATAGCGTAGTGGTTAGAGCCTTCGCAAAAAGAAAAGGCATTCCCGGTTCGAGTTCCACTACTGCATGTTCCATTTTCTGTGGGAAATTTGTATACAAAAATATTTCCTGACATTTTTTATGTATAGGTTTTGTAAAAAGAATTGAAATGTTAAATGTAGTAGTGAACGAATTATATTTTGATACCGATACACCCTGACAGCCATTATTGGTTTGCATTCACATTTCAGGGGAAAAGGTATACATATACGCGACTACCACAGGGATAGTGTGAAAGTCCGACAATATTCTCACAAGAAATGGCAAGCAACTTGGAGGGATTTACCCCACCAAGAGGCAGTTAGATTTTACTTTATGTTGATGACATCCTGCTGGCGGCCCCCACCCAGCAAGATTGCAAAGAAGATACCATAGCGCTATTACGATTTTTAGCCACTGAAAGACATAAGGTAAGCAAAAATAAACTGCAGCTTTGGAAAAAACAAGTCAAATACCTAGGATATGCAATATCCAAAGAGGGTAGAACATTAGACGAGGACAGAAAAGTAGCAATTTTACAAGCACCAAAACCCACTACCAAGAAGAAAATGATGTCCTTCCTGCACCACTGACTGACCTGATATATATAAAGAGCCTATGGCAGCACAGGACTTGTTACAATGGACACCAGAAGCAGAATCTGCTTTCTGCAAACTGAAACAGTTAATAGCGTCCTCATTAGTTCTGGGATTACCAAACTATCATAAACGTTTTTTTCCAAACTGTAGATTGTAAGCAAGGTTATATGACATCAGTGTTAACACAGCAGCATAGGGACAAGCAACGCCCTATTGCTTACTATTCATCACAACTAGACCCAGTGGCATGGTCTTTACCTCACTGTGTACAAGCGGTAGTTGCAGCTGCAATGGCAGTACAGGCTTCGGCCTCAGTAGTTTTATTCCACCCTCTCACATTGAGAGTGCCTCATGCAGTCGCAATTATTTTACTGCATGAGAAGGTAGCATATCTTTCCCCTGCTAGGCATCTTTCCTGTATGACTATATTGTTGAGCCAACCTCATATGACAATTGAACGATGCATGACTTTGAACCTTCTACCTTGCTCCCAACCCCTGCAGATGGCACACCACACTACTGCCTGCAGGTGATTGAGCAAAAGACACTGCTTAGAAAAGATCTCACGGATGTCCCCTTGAATGATGCCGAAGTGACATACTACATGGATGGCTCGTGCAAAAGGGGTCCTGCAGGACAGAACCTAGTAGGATATGCAGTAGTTTCTGATACTGAGATTATAGAAGCGAAACCTTTACCACACAACTTATCTGCACAGGCAGCAGAATTGATTGCCTTGACACGGGCGTGTACCTTAGCAAAGGGTAAATGTGTGAACATTTTTACTGACAACCAGTACGCTTTTTCTACTGTACATGTTGCGCAACAGTGGAAAAACCGAGGGATGATAACATCTACTGGCAAACCTATTAATCATGCACAGTTTATTCTAGATCTTTTAGAATCTATTCAGTGACCTCAGAAAGTAGCTATTTGTAAATGCGCAACTCCTACCAAGCAACAGGATAGGATTTCAAAAGGTAATGTGAGAGCTGATACAGCTGCAAAGCAGGTAGCTTCAGAAGCATTTCTTTTGAATGAGGAACTACAACCCTCTGAGATTTTAGACTTAGAAATGTTAAAGACAATGCAGACACTCACTACACAAGTTGAGAAACAAAGATGGGTAAAACAAGGAGCAATTCTCGAAAAGGGGCTGTACATCTCTAAAGAAGGGAAACCGATATTACCATCTAATTTGTTTAGATATGCAGCTTTGTTGAGCCATGGGCAATGCCATGTCTCAACAGGGGCGATGGTACAGCTGGTGAACCGAGTGTTCATGACATATGAATTCACCAACTATTCTAAAAAATTTTGTTTGATGTGCCACATTTGTAACAAACATCATGCACAAGGGGCGTTAAAGTCCAAGCAAGGGAGTTTACCTACACCACCGTATCCGTTTCATACTATCTGTATGGATTTCATAGAAATGAACAAATGTGAAAATAAGAAGTATTGTCTTGTCATTGTAGATATGTTTTCCAGATGGGTGGAAGCCTTTCCGTCCAAAAATCCAGACGCAGCTACGGTAGTGAAAGTCCTTGTTAAAGAAATCATCCCTAGATTAGGCATTCCGGAAAGGATCTACAGTGACAACGGTACACACTTTGTAAACCAAACCATACAACAGTTAAGTAAACATTTTGGCATTTCTTTAAAGAATCATTGTGCATACCATCCGCAATCTGCAGGGCTAGTTGAGAGGCATAATGGTATTTTAAAGAATAAACTAAGGAAATTAATAGCAGAAACAGAAAAGAATTGGGTGCACTGTCTGCCCCTGGCACTGTTGAGCATGAGAACTGTTCCAACTGCAAAAGGATTGACTCCTTTTGAAAAATTATTTGGAAGGGCTTATTATATACCCCAGTGGAAACCTCTCATGCCTGCAGACCAGGAAGCCGACTGTACACTAGCCGAATATAGGAGAAATTTGTTGAATTCTAAACAACTGTTGCAGTCAAATTCTGTTTCAGATAAAGAACAAACCGAAACATCGGAAGTGGCAGTGATCCCAGGGAAATGGATCTGGGTGAAAGCTATCAAAAAGAAGAATTGGACGTCACCAAAGTGGGAAGGTCCATATCAAGTGCTTCTGTCGACACCCACTGCAGTCAAAATCGCAGAGCGAGCCTTGTGGATCCACCTGACACACTGCAAACTAGTTAAAAACTTTGAACTGGACAAAAATCTTGTCACATGTCAAGAGCAAAAATGATAGAATCCAGAAAAATCCAAATAAAACTACTCGGAAGAGTTGGAGAAAACAGGAATGCAGAACAACCATTTCCTCAGAAGTATTGCATTATCATCCTGTTAACTGTACTAATAACAATAATCTGTTTGTTGTGGCCATTCCTTTTCCCAGCCACTCAAACTGAACTGAATAAATGTGAAGCATTGTTCATAGACTGGCACCCAAACTTCAACACTTACCAGGCCATCAAATATGTGTATGCTGAGACTTTCAATGTTTCGAATTGCTGGATTTGCACAGCTTTGCCGACAGCATAAGGGGGGTTATTAATGACTTCAGTCCCCCTAGGAGTCAATGAGACCTGGGAAAACTTGATTTATGATACATCAACTGTTACATCACAAGATAAAATAGCATTGCACTTGTCTGTTCCACAAAAAGGGACTGTGTGTTTTTATAAAAATTATACTGTTCAGGTGGGTTGGAGCAATTGCAATGTGACTGTTCCTTATAGATGCTACACTAAAGCTAATAATGCAGGTTCTTATTGTAATACAAACTATGATTCATTTTTTGAATTGATGCACAAAACAACTGATGAAGTAAAACATGATTCTGTTCTTTATAAACAACTGTCTATAATTGATAGAAAAATGTTTCATGCAGGACAAGTGTATATTCATAGTAAAGTTATTACTAAAGTAGAGGATTGTTATTTTGTATGTGGTAGGAAAGCATACAAGTGGTTACCTAAGAATTGGTCTGGCAGTTGTTTTTTGGGCTACCTGGTTCCGGCCATACGACACATGGCAGTCTTACCTCGAGGGAAAATTCGGAATGTCCAAGAGGTCATCAAGAAACCCGTCAAGAAATTTCTAAATCCAGTGGGTCAAATCGATGCACGCTGGAAAAACCATCATTCTATAGGTGATAAACTGACATACATGGACTTGAGTGACAGTGTTATATCATGGGCAGGTATATTACCAGCATATGGAGCAGTGAAATCGATCTGGGAGCTGGGAAAACTGTCTAAACTTCTTGAAGTAATGAGCAATGCAACTTTTTCCACTCTAGAATTGGTGACCAATGAACTGAATGCAATGAGAACTGTAGTGCTTCAAAACCGCATGGCTCTTGACTTCACCCTAGCAGCGAAAGGTGGTACTTGCGCTTTAATCCAGGAGGAGTGCTGTTCGTATATTCCTGACCATAAACACGAGATAGACAATCACCTTGAGGTAATTCAGCAAGTGTCAGACATGACCAAACCAGGACCAAACCCACTGATGGACTTTTTCCAGAAATGATTTGGGGGGTGGGGTACTATCCTAATGAATATCCTGATTGCCATTTGTGTAGGAATGATCCTACTGGGAGTATGTGTTTGCTGTGGCATCCCCTGCATGAAAAGACTGATCAAAGACCTTATAGACATGTCAGTTTCAGAAACCTTATATGAAGGTGCTGAGTTTGAAGAACTGTTAAAAAATTGAAACTGCTTTCATAAGTTTAAACTGAATAACTCTCTTAACTCTCTCTCTCTCTCTCTCTATATATATATATATATACATATATATATGAAGGTGAAATGGTTATGCATTCTGAGGTATGAGTACCCTATTTTAAGCAATATAAAGCACTGCTAAGCACATTTTACCAGTATTGAGCATATTTAAATACAATTGTGAATAGCTGTGCACCACGCTAACCAGCGCAACCACAGCGTCTTTGCTTGTAGCTGCGCACCATGCTAACTAGCGCAACGTTGGGCAAAGTTGGGCAAAGTTGAGCAAAGTCGAGTAAACACGCTCAGACCTGCTTTACTGTTCCTTAACCAGTCAGGTCTGCCCAGCAGGAAAATAAAAAGCAGTGACAGGGCTTGAACTCAGGATACTGTGCACTATAGTCACAGTACTTAACCACTAAGCCATGACAGCATTTCACAAACATGCACTTTCAACAGACACATATCTATCAAAGGAATTTTAAACATTGCCAACATCAGCTAAGCAGACGTGCCTACAGCGGAGTTTTTCCAAAACTGGCCAATCACAAATAAGTGCGGGAAGTGAGGCATATTTAAGCTCCACAGGATGGAATATTTGCTATAACTGGTTGTAGCTTCCTTTTGCAGTCAGCATGGCTGGTGTTGCTGAAGGCACTTGATTTAGAGCACAACGCTGGGGCATCCAGGAGTCCACAATTATAGTTTGACTCCTCATCCACAAACATGAGGAAAGACTCCTGCGGGGCCAGTACCAGGGTATGCAATATAAAATGGAGGCCTGGAACAGTCCTGCCCATGATCTCACCAGTGCCACTGGTGTTCCTCAGACTGGTGAGCAGGTCAGGCACCATTATTCTGACCTGAAGTGACATAGGGGGGATGAACTGGACCAGTGGATCCAGGAATCCCATACGATGCCCAATGCCCCAGTACTGAGTAATTAGCCATTGTATTAAGTAGTTAAGAATTGCTATGCTTGTCTATACTATGGATAGGTATATATCAATATCACTGTGTTTACTTCACAGCTGCAGGTGACTGGGCTATGAACCTGCAAGCCCATGAAAATAGGCTGCAAAGGCTGTGTCATGAGGCAGGTTAGTAATTATTCTGCATGTACTGTTATATAAAATAAATGAGAGAGCCTTCAAAAAGTCTTTTAACCCAATAAATAAAGGTGTAATAATCCTTTAATAAATGTATGATTCATGAAGTGTGTCTGTGTCATTTTCTTTGATATGTTGTTGCACTGTTGCATTCTACAAATAGTAGTGTTGTATTAAGCAGTGTCAACCCACACTTGGGTAGGCTCATAGGGTAGTACTAGGCTAACTGCCCTTGCGAGCCATTTCAAGCCTAGCCAATTATACCTTGTGAGACTCAAACCCTGCACCTTGTGTTTGTAAGGCAAACACCTTAACCATTAGGCCACTCTCCCAACCCTCATATAACGTGGATGAAGGGAGTGCCAGTAGCTTGTATGCATACGTACAGCCCTCAACTGCTGGTTCATGGCCAGCATGTACAGGTTAATCTGGCACATAAGTAGCTTGGTATTGTGTTCCCCAGAAATGTCAGTGTGCTGCCAGAAATATAGGGAGCTGTTAACATATAACTGATACTTTCACATGAACATATCTAGATTATTATATGAAAGTAGAGCTGTCAGTGTACCATCTTAGCAGTAGTGTGTGTGAGCAACTCTCAAAATATGTTGCAGTAACATCTGCATCATGGACAGTTTGTATGTAAGATACAGGTCATGTATATAATGATCTAGCAAAATCCAATTGCACAATATAAGGACATTGGGTAGTGTAATAATACATGTAAGGGACATATAACTGCAGTTAATAGGAATGTAGTGAAAACAAGAAGGATATATAAGTTGTTAATTGAGCTATCTTTTTCCACCCTACTGTATGTGCATAAAAAATGCAATCCCACACCTCAATTGGTATGTCTAATCTTAAAACATTTGTTGGGACATTTGTTCTATTGGTTTATAAATATTTGCATTTATTTCTATGCATGTGCCCTGTTAAAATACCACAATATTGGTGGCCTGTTGCAATCAATTAAACCTGCACGCTGTTGTAATGTCCATTATTGTTCTATATATCTGTTGCAGAACCTCTATGCCAGCTTGAGGCCCGAGTGGCACAACTCATGGGTCAGCATGCCCCTCCTACACAGCCTCAAGCACATCCACCTTCTGGGCTGTGAAGGTGCAGTGGTGACTGCCCATGGGTGGGGACCTCAGTCCCACTGATTCCATCTGGGGGCTCATGGGCTTGTGATTTCCAAACATCACTACTCGTCAAAGGTGTTCACCCACCACATGTGTCAAATACTGTCCCTGTATGCATCTTGTTTGTCTTGTCTGGTTACATCCCCAACCTACCTTCCCAAATATACCTACTTCCCCTACCCCACATCCCACTCTCACCTGAAAAAAAACGGGAAATCTGCTCCCCCCAAAAAAAAATTATGCCCCATACATAGCTGCCCATTTTGCACACGTGCACATGAAATGTTATTTAATTGGCATTACAACATATTTTGTTATCCTCACCCCTCTCTCAGGGGTTGAAGGGTTCATATCTACCTCCAAATTTATTGCATATGCACAGCTGTTGCTGTTGAAGAAATGGGCAGCTATGGACCTTCCCTACACCCATCCTGCACATCCCAAGCTATTTTCTATACTGTCTTTCCCTCTTTGTGCCCCTTTTTCACGACTTTCCTATCTCCCGATTTTTCTTTTCTTTCAAAGAAATTAGCATGTGGGTGAGCAGTAGTAAGCACTATTAAGCAGTATTTTGCGGGTTTGCGCTTGTTTGCACTTGGCTAAGCAATGCACAGCATTGCACAAACCCACACAAACCCGCTTACAACTGCTTAAAAGTGCCTTAGTCGCTCTGTATGTGAGGGGCCTTGTTCTGCTCAGGAACAAAATAAAACACCTCTGTAAGTCTCGAACCCTGCACCTTGTACCCACTACACAACATGAAGTACCACTAGGCCATGGTAGATATACATCACGTTGGTGCTTAAATAATTATATCATGCATCAGAATGAGTGAATTTAAAGGAAAATTAGGAATACCATACCACACAACTTGTTCTGTGGATGTTGACCAACAGTTGTTGTGGGATGACATTACATGACTGTGATAAGAGAAGCAGCCATTCTAGCAGGAAATAATGCTACACCATCACTTTACAACTCCACACAGTATCACAGCAGGACAAACACTGGCATATCTGTTTAGGGCAGAGGCCATACCTCTTAACTTTTCCTAATTTTCAGGTACTTCCCTGATTTTGACCCACATTTTAGCTCTGTCTCTCTGAATCCCTCCTAAAACTACTGACTTTGGGCAGAAAGGTGGTGAATTACACTTAATGAATAATGACAATAATTAGGAGTTAGACACTTCTTTTACTTCAGAAAAGGTGTATTAATTCATATGCTCTGATTCTCTCAGTCATCATCTTCTTTCGGCTGTTCCCGTTAGGGGTCACCACAGTGAATCACCTGTTTCCATTTCTTCCTGTCCTCTGCATCTTGCTCTGTCACACCAACCACCTGCATGTCCTCTCTCACCACATCCATAAACCTTATCTTAGGCCTTCCTCTTTTCCTGTTACCTGGTAGCTTCATCCTTAGCATCTTTTTCCCAATATACTCAGCATCCCTCTTCAGCACATGTCCAAACCAACGTAATTTTGCCTCTCTGGCTTTGTCTCCAAACCTTCCAACCTGGGCTGACCCTCTAATATACTTATTCCTAATCCTGTCCACCCTTGTCACACCCAGTGCAAATCTTAATATCTTTAACTCTGCCACATTCAGCTCAAACTCCTGCCTTTTTGTCAATGCCACTGTCTCCAACTCATATAACATAGCTGGTCTCACTACCCTCTTGTAGACCTTCCCTTTCACTCTTACAGGTACTTGTCTGTCACAAATCACTCCTGATATTCTTCTCCACCAACTCCATCCTTCCTGTACTCTCTTTTTTACCTCTCTTCCACACTCACCGTTACTCTGAACTATTGATCCCAAGTATTTAAACTCATCCACCTTCACCACCTCTACTCCTTGCATCCTCACCATTCCTCTATCCTCCCTCTCATTCACACACATATATTCTGTCTTAGTCCTGCTGACCTTCATTCCTCTTCTCTCTAGAGCATACCTCCATCTCTGATTCTCTCAATGTTTCAACTTAATGGCACTAATATTTTAAAGTTGTCCATGATTGTCCCTGACTTTTTCTTGACTTTTCCCTGATTCTGTTCAAATATGTACCTGATTGGTTGAGAGGTCTGGCAGAGGCAGAAACACAGAGGCATATTAGCCTTTCTGCTGTTACACACTGTGCAAATAGCTTTGGAAGGAGTTTTGGAAGCATACCCTTATGTAGGAATACAACACTGAAATACAAATGGATGTAGCCATATACTGGTAGCAACCAACTGTAAGAATGCCATTGCTCTATTGCTGAAAAGACCTTTTTGGTGCACAGACAAAAAATAACAGGCTACTCTCTGGCTATCATGTGGATAGGTCCACAGCTGGGAGTTACACAGACAGACTACATGCCTTGATAAACTAATATGTACACAGCAACCCTGTAAGTCCAGCAAGATAAAATCCACACAATACTACTTACGCTCTCTGTATTTCTGCAACCCTACCCAAATGTAGAATATACCTGTATGTGCAGGGTCTACCAAGGATGTAGGTAAGCATACTCACTGTACTGAAATGTGTCCAGTTTTTCTGAGCAGCTTGTGCTAATGTCAACACTAAAAAAGCACAAACTGTTTAGAACTGAGTAAATGAATATTCACAGTACAGCAGTTCACAAATAATTCTTGTGCCAAAGGAATACATCTCTATAACTAGCTTTGTATGGCAGTTAATTGCAACAGTTGAAAAGAAAATACATCTTTCCATGTATCTTGAGGTAGCATTTTGAGGGGTGAGTACATTTCTACACTGACAATTGGGTACTGGAAGCAGCAACATTAGATCTGAGTACAAAATGTAAATCTCTGGTGACACCCCTGGCTTCTGATATAAGAACTATACCAACCTTTTGTCTTAAACAATGATGTCCACACCAAACAAGGATGATTTCCATCTTGGAAAGCTGAAAGGGCCACGCCTACATGAGTAAGCAATTTATAGTAGTGGGTTGCTGTGACAGTGATTACTGCAATGACTACACAACAGGCTGCATGCAATTAACAAATGGTGGGCACTAACTGGTGCAGAGGCCATCACATGCTCATGTACAAATTCCTATAAAAGCAGGCTGCAATCTCTGCCAACAAACTAAATCACTCTGTTGCAGAGACTGACAGAGAGAGAGAGAGAGAGACAGAGAGAGAGAGAGAGAGAAAAGAG
>NC_056726.1:1447625055-1447719320 GCF_019279795.1 Protopterus annectens
ACAATCACATTTTGGCGTGAACTTGTTACCTACCCACCCTCCCTCTTTTCGTTGGTGAGTTGGGGGGATTAGGGTTATTTATCAGTGGGATAGGTGGAGAAAAGGGATAGGCTTGCCCTTTTCTGTTCCCCCTCTGGTGTCTGGATGTTCATTTCAAGGATCTGGGGAAAGGAAATAAATAGTTGGAGGAAGCTTGCTGAATAGATAAGCAAGCTGAGGTAAGGATGCAGCGTATTTCGTGGAAGGTAATTCAATGAATGGTTTATGAAGTGAGATGGGACACTGCTTCATAAGTAAAGTAAGCAAGCAGAGGTATGGACCCTGCTTGTTGGTTAGGGTGAGTAGGCACGCTGCCCTGACTAACATTACAAGGATGGTACTTCATAAGTAAAGTAAGTGAGCAGAGGTATGGACGCTGCTTACTGGGGCAGGGTGAGTAGGTACACTGCCTTGATTAACATTACAAGGATGTTGTGCTGTGTTTAGAATCAATTATATGATGAATAGTTGTAATTAATGAATTTGGTGAACAAAGTTATGTTATGGAAATTTAATAAAGGTCGTCAAATGTCATTTGGTGTGATGTGTTTATTGAAGGAGACCGGGACAAATGTAATTATTAACATAGTTGTCATGAAAATTATGTATTTTAAAAAATTCCTGGGGATTCAATAGACTCATTGTAGGCTTAGCGTGAAGCCTACATGGAATTTGTATGTTAGCGAGATGAGCAGCAGCAGTAATTGCATATGCATGCCTTACACGAGTACAAGTGTGGTTTTGTGACCAGCAATAGTGTTGACAGCCAGAAAACCATGAAAAGCATCATGAGCACCTGCAGACATGTAAACCTGTTTACCTACAGGCAAACTACGTCTGCAGGATTGTGCAGACAACCACCATGACGTCCAAGGCTTAATATCAGGCAATGTATAAAGTTCTAACACATTATAAGAAAGTATAGTCAGTGCAGAGTAGTGTACAATCCTATTTTAAGCATACTGAATAAAAGTTTTGGTTGTGATCAGCAAGGGTACATAGACTGCAGGGTCTACTTCAGTAGACCAACCTAACGTAACACTGAATCACATATAGTTGAGATGACAACACTGAACATTCACTTTAACAAATGTTCAGAACATCGTAATTTTAATTCGAGGAAAAGAGTCCGTTGGTCAACATGGTGAACTTTGCCCTTTTCCACGCTATAGTGCGATCTCAGAGTAAGTATATTTAGTTGGGCGGTTGGGGGAGAAGCCCCCCCACTTGGGTGGGTTTAATTTGCTGTGGTTTGTTTTAGTTGTGGTGCTGGCCAACTGACTGTTTTTCCAGTTTAAAATTATGATGTACTGAAAGTTTGTTAAAATGAACTTTTGTTGATATTGTCTGGATTATATGTGGTTTGGTGTTAAGGTAAGCTGACCTACTGAAATAGATCCAGATTGAATTAAAAATAATTATTCAGGGGAAGTGTGGGTATTGAAAAGGGCCGCACACATGAATTGTAGGTAGTTTATTCTGGAATATGGGAGTCTCTGGGACAGGAATCTATCCCTCCGGCATGTTCTGTTTATTGTGGTGACAAGGTTTAGGTCCCTAGAGCATGTTGCTCAGAGGGATTGGGATTTCTTTAAGTGTAGCATATCCAACAGCTCTGGGTTTGACATAGCTTTGTGTGATAGGCAGAGTTCACCTCTGAGTAGGTGATATGCGATGGAGTAAAGTGGGATTTTTTTGAGGCGGTCTGTGTAGGGCATCTGTTTGAGGCCAGTAATCCTCTTTGTGAGGTATTTCTGTGGCTTTTCCAGTTGTTGTAGATGCCTTGTGAGGTACATACCAAAAGGGGTGTTGTACTCTATAATGGGTCTAATGAGTGATGAGTAGAGGGGAACAATGACCTCTTTTTTTCTGGATGAGAAACCTTTTGTGATGAGGTATGCCACGTAGAAGAATTTCCTGACTACTCTGGCAATGTGATTATCAAAGGAGAGACTACTATCCACCTGTGTCCCAAGGTCTCTTATCACACTTTCAGTGTTAAGTATACTACCACCTATGTTGTAGTTCATAGGTACAGAGTTTTTACCAAAGGGGATGACAATGCACTTTTTGGCATTGAGCTTGAGGCCATGGCTTTGACACCAGGCATCTGTCTCAGTGAGACCCTTTTGTATGATGTCCACATCATTAGGAGTTTTGATTATGGCTCCTAGTTTGCAGTTATCTGCGAACTTCATTAGCCAAAGACATTCTGTGTTAGCCTGTACTTCAGAGAAGTAGATACCAAACAGGAGAGGACCCAGGACTGAACCCTGTGGTACTCCACTTGTCACTGGTCTGAAGTTGGATTTGGAGTCTGCTACTTTCACAGTGTAGGTTCTGTCAGTGAGCCAGTTGGCAACCCATCTTGTGACATAGGGATTTATACCTAGTTTAGAGAGTTTATCTATCATTCCAGAGTGGGGTATGGTATTGAAAGCCTTGGCAAGATCTAAATAGGCTGTGTGAACCACCTTACCCTTGTCTACAGCTTTGGTGACTGCATCAAAGAAGTCTATCAGCTTTAGGAAACATGATCTTCCTTTTACAAACCCAAACTGGGTGGGGTCCAGAGTTTGGAGATTACCAATGTCTTTGTTTATAAGTTCCATGATGATACGTTCCATGGCCTTGCAGACCAGGCTCGTCAGGCTACTGGGGTGGTAGCTCCCGGGTCCGTGGTGGCTCTCCCCTTGTGGAGTGTGATAACTGTCGCTGTACACCATTCAGCAGGCACATAGCCTGAGGTGAGGCTATGATTAGCCATGGTACTTAGGTGTGGTGCCAGTTCATTCTGTAGTTCATGTAGAATGCAGCCTAGGATGCTGTCTGGTC
Organism: Protopterus annectens; assembly: GCF_019279795.1. NCBI lineage: Eukaryota > Metazoa > Chordata > Ceratodontiformes > Protopteridae > Protopterus > Protopterus annectens. The sequence goes on from NC_056726.1 coordinate 1,447,627,930, forward strand.
CCATGGATGCTGTGTTCCTGGCTTTTGAGAGTGTAGTTTTTACCTGTGCAGCCGTGATTACAGGAACTTTGCATTCTTCCTGTTTAGAGATGGGCTCTTTAATGGGTGAGAGGGGGTAAAGTTAGCACTGAACCTGTCTGCCAGGATGTTGGCAATATCAGTTGGGTCTCTATATTTAGTGCCATTGTGCTGTAACTCAGGGCAGATCTGAGTGTTGCCACTGAGATTATTGACATAGCTATAGAATGCTTTGTGGCTGTCTTTATAATCAATGGCAATTTTGTTTTCTTAACTAGCATTGAAGGATTTTATCAGGGATCGCAGCTTCTTACAGAGGCTGACCAGGAAGCTCCTACACTCATGGGATTTTACTCTGTTTTGCAGCAGTTTCTTCCTTCTGTTGTACAGTTTGTTTATGGCAGGAGACCACCAGATTGGCTTCCTTTTTTTGGAGGATAGTGTCTTGGTTCTGTTTGGGATAGCATGATCCATGCACTCATGTAAGTGCTTATAAAGTGCAATTGTGTAGGATTCAGTAGTCGTAACTGTATTGTCCATCTGCATGGGTGTCATGAAATTCACCACTTCTGTCTTAAGAAGCATGAAGATGGCTTTGGAGAATTTTTTTAAAATGGTTTCCTTAATGGGGGGGGTTGGGGCAGCATGTGGATATCTAGGGTAATTAGCTTATGGTCGGATCAGACAAATGAGGCACTGACTTCAGTTGTAGAACATCGGTCGCTCAGGACAAATCAAACCCCATAACCAACACAAATAACCACAAAGTGAGCTAAATGCTACTCATTGCCAGAAGTCTCAGCCTCCAAATGCACATACTCCAGGCACTTCTCAGTATGGAGAATATTGATATCTGTGCAGTAACAGAAACCTAGTTCAAGGCTACAGGAAGCACACCAGCACTACCAGGATACTACTCATTCCATACCTTCCAGCATCAGAACCTGGATCATAGCACATAGGGCGGGGATGTATCCATATTCATCAAGGATACCTACACCTCTCTCTACATCCTCTCTACAGGATATGTACTCATAGAATGTTGCACAGCAACATTCTTCCCACTCCACAGGGGTAGGGCCACAACAGACCTTTGGCATTCCCGCTCTATGAGCCTGACAAGTCTGATCTACAAGGCAATGGAGCCAATCACAATGGAAGTCAACAGTAAAGACATTGGGAACCTTCACACAGTTGAGCACACCCAGTTTGGCTTTGTCAAATGCAGATCATACCTCCTGAACTGGGTGGATTTCTTTGAGACAGTTACCTAGGCTACAGAAGATTGAAACGAGCTCCACACAGCCTACCTATACCTCGCTAAGGCCTTTGACACCATTCCCCAGTCAGGTATCATAGATGAACTCACCAACCTGGGCATAAATCCATACATCACAAGATGGATTGTAAACTGGCTCACAGACAGATCCCACAAATTAAGAGTTCCTGGCTACATGTCAGACTCTAAACCGGTAACAACTGGTGTCCCCCAGGGTTCAGTCCTGGGGCCCCTCCTGTCTGGTATATACTTCTCAGAAGTACATGCCAACACAGGAGGATTGTGGTTGACTAAGTTTGCTGGGAACTGTAAAGTGTTTGCCATAATAGATTCCCCGGATGACACAAATATTCTCTAGAAGGGAGTCTATGAGACAGTTGTGTGGTGTCAGAATCACGGCCTCAAGCTTAATGCGAAAGAATGCATAGTAATCCCCTTTGGGGGAAAACAAAGTACCCACAAACTACCACATAGGTGTTACCCCCTAGAAACTGACACGGTAATAAGGGATCTGGGTACGCAAGTAGATAGTCATCTTTCCTTTGACAACCATGTTGCCAAAGTGATTAAGAAATCCTATGTGGCCCACCTAATCAAAAAAGGGTTTGCATCAGGATCAAAAGAGGTAGTGGTGGCCCTCTATTCTTAAGTCATAAGACCCATCATTGAGTACAATGCACCATTTTGGATGTACTCGACTAGGCATATCCAGCAGCTGGAGAGACCACAGAGGTACTTCACCAAGAGGATTATTGGCCTCAAACAGTTGTGTTATGCAACACAACTGGAAAAACTAAATCTGTTCTCTGTTGCATACCGCCTACTCAGAGGCAAACATTGCTTAACATACAGAGCCATGTGCAACACATAACTGATGAACATGGTCCATCTAAGGAAAACAAAATTGAGATGCACTACACACTCCAGGGATATGAACCTCATCATAACAATGAATACAACATGCTGGTGGGATAGAGTACCATCCCAGAGACTTGCCTTACTGTGGAACAGAGTCCCAATGTACATCAGACAGAGCCCCTCACTGACACTCTTCAATAGGAACCTTGATGAGTGGATGGGAAACAGACAATTCACACCAGAGATCACATCAGCAGCCCCACTAGAAAGGGGTTTAGGGTACTAACTATTAGAACTAGGGCTTAGGAGACTAATCAATGGGGGTGGTGAATGCTGCTCAACTTGCCTAGGCTAATATATGCCTTTGTGAAGATAGTCTACTACATACCTATGAACGTATGTGACAGGAACATGTCTACAGATAGTGGTTTGTTGTTAAGGTAAGCTGACCTACTGAAGTAGATCCAGATTGAATTAAAAATAATTATTCAGGGGAAGTGTGGGTATTGAAAAGGGCCGCACACATGAATTGTAGGAATGAACACAGGGAACACAGGGAAAAAAAGACAAATGAAACATGGTAATGTACAGCAGATGAGGGCATGTCAATGTTCATACAAAGTGAAACATTATAATGTACAGCAGATGAGGGCATGTCAATGTTCGTACACCACAAAGACAAAAACATTATAGCATGAACAGTAATCACATATCTACACAATACAGTACATACTGCTGTTTACACCTCATGTGTGGTATAGTCAGGTCATCACGCAATTATTGTATATTATGTGACTGTCACACAAGGTGACATTTCAATGGAGAAGATTTTTTTTGTCATATAATCATCCTGACATGATCACTAGAGAGGATTTTTATCAAGGACGGTATTTACAATATGGGGTAGGTGCATATTGTGATGATGTGCAAAATGACTTGCTTGAATATGAATGTAATGTCAACATAGGTCTCGGCTAAGTGGGACACATAGTAACAGGTTCATGGACAACAGAAAATAACCATGTAGTCAGCAAATCCAAACTTTTTACTAAAACAAAAAAAAATTAGTCACTCTAGTGCCTCGGCCAGTTGTTCTACTGGTGGTTGTGGATTATTTATCATGGACAACAGTAGTCAGAAGCCCACACAATCATGGACAATATCAGAATAATATCGCCATTAATCTGTGTCAAAGACATAAAATATGTGATTGCGAGTTATTATACATGGTTCTGCAAGAACACAATTGTATAACTCTCATGATATGTCAGTAATCTTTAAGGGGAATCAAGCACACCTTTCTCAAAAATTAACATATTTCTGAGGTGTTAAGATAGGCACTGTTACTCCTATAGTTTAAATTACTAGCAATCCTGGCTAGATGACAGGTTTTCATGGTATATATATATATATATATATATATATATATATATATATATATATATATATATATATATATATACACATACACCATAATCCACACATGCACAAATTTAACTCATGTCATCAGTGTTGTCAGTCAGCTATGTATTTACTGTATGCATCACAGGAAGGCGTATCACATATGCCTCTTGTGTAACACATTGAAGGGATTTTTCACTGTCATCTCCTAATGGTTATGCATCAAAAAAAACCTTAGGTCTGGCTGGTAACATGCCTGGGAGATCACTGTGGCAAAAGTGTTAAACTTGAGTAACTCATCCCTGGAAGATGTGTTGGGAAGTACATGCAAATGGGTGCATTGTACTCAATTATTGGTGTGATGAAGGCTGATAACAATTGAACTATAATGCCCTTTGATGTGGATATCCTGCACATACTCAGGAGTTATGCTGCATACAAGGGATTAGCCACATGCTGGTGGAAGTTCCTCATACTATCTGTCTGAGTACACAGGTCACTTACCACTTGATCTGCTCATGAGGGTTTGTTGTCTATATTGTAATTAGCTTGTGTATTTGCTTTTGTAAAGGACTACATGATCTTTGTTCATCTATTCTGTCTCCATGGCTCTGGCAACAATCCTTTGTGTGTGTTAATACTGTCTGCATTACACCAACACAAATCTTGTATTCAGTGATTGTCTGCAATTTGCAATCCTCCACAACGCCGGTTAGACAAAGGATGCGTAAGTTAGTCTTGACTTCTGGGACTTAAATAATAAACAGGAAAGGGGCTAGTATAGAATCCTGAGTTATGGACTTGATCACTGGCTCTAGACAAAGGTGACTTCACACACTTTAACATTATCTGTCATGTATGTGATCCATTTATTGACCCAATTGGTGATGTAGCTGTTTATGCCCACTTGAGACAGTTTCTCTGTAATACCTGAGTGCAGATTTGTGTCAAATGCCTTGGCCATGTCAAGTTATGCAGGCTGATAGTGTTTTCCTCATGCATGCCCTTGGTGATCTTCTTGAAGACACAAAACAGAGGTAACAGACATGATATAGCCTTAACAAATCAAACATGGGTTTGGTACACAGTCAGGAGAATACCTGTATCCTTTTTGATAAGGTCCATGATGACTTGTTGGTCTGCCTCACAGATGAGGAGAGTCAGGAGTATGAGTCTATAACTCCATGCATCAGGTGATGGTCCCTCCCACCAGTCAGATGGATGACTGTTGCTGCACACCCTTCTATGGGAACATAGGCTGTCTGGAGTCTGTGTTGAATTAGGGATCCAACTATCTGGTAGGTCAAGTTTTAAATCATGCTATAAGCAACCTGTAATGTAGTCTGGGCCTCTTGATTCTGTGTTATTAGCTGTAGAGATGGCACATATGAGCTATCCTCCTGAGAAGAAAAACTAGATAATGTTTACAGGTATACTTTAGCTGATGGCCAGTGGTGAAAGGGTGGTGAAGTGAGAGACAATCTGTCAGCTAGCAGATTGTTTATTTTCTCCAGTTGAGTATGGCTGGTGGCATCCAAAAACAGCTCTGTGCTTAGTTGTGTATTCCCCTTAACTCATTAACTCTGAGTATCTTCTCACAGCGCCTCTGTGCTTACATCCGAGCATGCTGTGAAAAGGTAGTAATTGTATGCAGTTACAGCCAAGTCCCTTCCACAAGTGCAGCTACCTTTACAGCCGTATTGTAGCTCCACTTTTAAAAAATAAGTTGAAAAAGTACCTGACATTTTTCAGTTACTTTCTCAACTTACTTTTCATTGTGGAGTTACATGATGTTCACATTTAACTTTTTGGAGAAAATCGGCCGTGTATACAAGTAATCTTAGTAAGCTGATTCTCTATGCATTGCAAGGAGCAAGTGGTGGCAGCCAATCAGATTATTCCATGTCAAGTTGCCACTTGCATAACACCTCCACCCTCCAATCTGATTATGAAATTTCTTTGATCTGTCCAAATAAATACAGGGTTCAGCAGTAGCAATCCCCTTTCATGTTTCTGATATTTTCAGACATTATTGATACTGGATCCTGCAAGTTATTTGGACAGAACATCCATTTCCGTGTGTCTATCGGTTTCTGAGTTTTGGAATACCACAGATATTGCCAAGATCTGACAAAAAGGCAGAGTCAAAAAAATCAAGAAAAAAAGTACAGCTGCAATGTTGTCCTTCTCCAGAGTAGTAGTGAGTTCTCTACTGATAGTGCTAGCTTGGGAGAATTGTGCCTGATAATGGCTGCATTACTAGCAAGTATGTCCATTCTGCAAAGAGTGTACTATCAGCAATTATGTCCCTATTTATTTTCCCTAAAGGTTGGGAACTACAATCTTGTCCCTGCTTGGCTAATTGCTATTTAATTTCTATTGAAGTGTGTGTGTATGTGAGACTGACATTGATTGTGGAAACTGGAGCCTTCTGAACTGTACTTGTTTCTCAGAATGCCCACATTTCTTCTCATGCCTGTGGTCCATTTTTCATATCCTTTGTGTGTGTGTGTGTGTGTGTGTGTGTGTGTGTGTGTGTGTGTGTGTGTGTGTGTGTGTGTGTGTGTGTGAGTGGGAGAGACAGAGAATGAGGAATGATGGTGATCCCTGGCGGCAGCAGCAGTCTCAAGATATGAAAATTCTGGGCAGAGTATTATATTTAGCCAAGAAGCTGAGGGAAGTGTCCCAGACGCGATCTGCCAGTGGTAAAGTAGTGCACTCAGTTCCCGTACTGTATTTGCGCTTATAGGTCTGTTTTACCAGCATTATTGTCATGTATGATGCATCTATTTTCTGCAAAGAACATTCAACCCCTATGAAACATGATGATGCCTCTGAGAACTATGGAATTGTGGATGCAAGTACTCAGCAATCTGATTATCCAGTTTGTTTAGAAGGAAACAAAAAAAATAAAGAAAGGAAGTTCTCAACAAATAATAAGGAAGAAAAATAAACTGACTAATTACTGTAAAGGAAAGAGAATACGTAGTAAAAAGGATTCTGCTTTGTTATGTAACACACTGGTGACAGGGAATGATGATATCTGTCTATCAGAAAACCCTTAGTCTACAGAAAAAGGCATCACCTTTCCAATGGAAAAGGTAGAAAAAAGAGGCAAGGGGCAGGTGAAAAGGAAGAAATCAAAACTGAACGTGGAAGGATTGAAGAACATTACTGTAAGAAAAAAGAAGAGAAAGACAGATGTTGGGTACATGGCTCAAGCTGTGGATTTACAATGCCAGCTGGATGGGAATTTAATACGCAATGAAAACAGTGGAATTAATAACACTAATAGTGATGAAGATCTATCCTTCATAACAATTGATAGAGCAGAAATGACTGTATTAGAAGCTGAAGATTCTTCAGAGATGGTCAGCAAAGATATTCTTGTAATTGGAGATTCAGTCATTAGAGGAACTGATACTTATAATTGCAGAGATGATAATGAACATCGAATAGTGTTATGCTTGCCAGGAGCAAAAATAGAAGATGTGAAACAAGCTTTGGAATGCCTTAATGTAAGAAAGTATGGATCTGTTTTTATTCATGTTGGTACAAATGATGTCACCCACAAGGATTCTCTGACTGTTAGTAGGGAACTGACAGCCCTCATAGATAGTACAGCTTGTACTGGTGTTAGGACATATTTTTCACAGATCACCTATAGAAAGGATAGTCAGGTCACTGTCAATGAAAAGATTTTTTGGATAAAAACCTACATGGAAAAAATACCCTGCTTTAAAAAAAATAGAAATGTGTAGAGCATCCAAGCCTTCTTTTGGGCACACATGTTCAGACAGGGTGGTATGCATTTGTCTAGATCAGGAAAGAGAATTTTTGCAGCAAATATTTAGCAATATTTGACAAATACTAGTCAGGATTTTTGCCAGGTCAAAAATGTAACAGTTCACAGATAGCAACATTTGATGCATCTCTGATGGTTGTTAATGCTAGGAGCATTAATGTTGTTATTGTGTCTTTCGGCTTTTCCCGGTTAGGGGTCGCCACAGCGGAACTCTGGTCTGCTAATGATTGGCAGCAGATTTTTACGTGCCAAGTTGCCAGCTCTGACGCACAACCTTCAACGAAGGTACGCCCATTCACGCATGTCTCCACACAGAAGACGCTCTAGCTGAGAATCAAACAGGACAACGTCTTACTGTGAGGCGACAACGCTACCGCAGCACCACAACCGCAGAGGTTTTTATTAGAAAATTTGCTACGTTCCCACAAGATTGATGTTTTGCTTGTGAAACATGGTTAAAGAACAATGACTGGGAACCAATTCTGACAGGGTATAAATGTTTTTACTGTAGCAGACATTGTAACAAAAAATCAGGTGGAGGTGTTATGATAGGGATTAAAGATAGCTATGAGACCTGTGATTATTACATGTTCAGTGATAACACCAGTACTATAGACTGTGTAACTGTGACAATAAAGATAACCCTGGAACATATAACAACTGTTGTGCATAGACCACCAAAATCAAGTGCAGATGACCTAGAGGAATTCATACATTTCTTACATGAAACATAGGAGAGAAAAATACTATTAGCTGGGGACTTAAATTTACTAGAAACAGACAGGAATATTGATTCAACAACATTAGTAAAGAAATTATTCACAGAGTATATTCAGGAACAACAAATGCTTCAGATTGTAAAAAACTTACCAGGGGACGAAATATACTACATATTGTTTGCGTTCCCAAAGAAATTACTGTTACTTCAAGTGAAGTTTTACCACCATTAATGTGCAGTGATCATGGGGTTATAAAGGTTAATTTGTTGCTAGATAATTCTGCCAAACTGAAATCTAAACCAATGCACAGAAGGTTAATTACAGATTATAGGGAAGCAAAACAGTTACTATATAAAACTAACTGGAATGAGGTGTTCATTGGAAAAACTGCAGATGGACTGTGGAAAGTTTTGAAAGAGAAATTGAATGCAAAAAGTAAAAAAAATGTTTAACATCAGGATCTATGCACGCAACACCATGGGGGGTATACTTCCATAAGAACAAGATACCTGATTAAGGTGAGAGAAAACAATATAAGAAATGGAAGAAAGGTCGAACTACAACTTTAAAAACTGAAATAAACGAGCTGGACAAACAGATTAAGCAAAGTGTTAGACAAGATCAAGAAAAATTTGAAGAAAATGTATATAAAGATATTGAGCATAATAGGAAACCTTTTTATAGATACATAAGATGTGGAAGTAGTAAAGATACACAAATTGATAAACTCTGTGCAGATTCTTAAACTTATTCACAGACACAACAGATTATAAATATATTTACAAAATCTTATGCAAAACAGTTTGGCTCCACAGAAGGGGTGGTAAGTTGTCCTAGCGACATCCAGGTAACCCCAGATACTGGAATCAAATTAGATTATATTGAAAAAGAACTGTACAAACTGGATCCAAACAAAGCGCAGGGAGGAGACAGAATAAGTAACAATGACTTGAGAACACTTCAGCAAGAACTTACACTACCATTATATCTATTACTCACTAGGTCATATAAATATGGGCAGATTCCTCAAGGTTGGAGACATGCACTTATTAAACCTGTCTTTAAGGGAAAGGGGAGTAGGACAAACCCAGAATCATATAGACCCTTAAGTCTACTTTCATATTGTGGAAAAAAATGGCAAAGGTAATACGGGATAAGTTATTGTCAGAACTGGATAGGTTGGGACTTGAAACCATATATCAGCATGCATATGTTGAAAATACATCTATTACTACCTGTAACATGATGTTCTATAACAATATAATAACAGCTATGAATGAAAAATTGTGTTGTGATATGATTTATATAGATTTAACTTCAGCATTTGACAGGGTCATACACAAAACACTGATCAATAAATTAGTACAACTAGGTATTGATGTACTGTTGATAAGATGGATAGCTGCATGGCTTACAAACAGGACATGGCAAGTATCACACAACAACTGGACAGGTGAAATCCTTGGTTACAGTCAAAGTGTCCACAGGGCTCTGTCCTAGGCTCTTACCTGTTTAGATTGCATCTTTCAGACCTTACTTTGTCATCTGAGGTGTTCTACAGTCTTTATGCTGATGACCTGAAATTGGGTAAACTGATTACAAGTGTTACAGTTAAAGCATGTCTGCAAAATAATTTGACTAAATTGACCATTTGGGCACAGGAGAATAATATGTTGATAAATACATCAAAAACTAAGCATATGATATTTGGGAGACATAAACTAAAAGGTGAATATTTAATACAGCACACAGTGATTGAAACTGTAGACTCATTTAAGGACCTGGGTATATGGGTAGATTCAGCTATGAGTTTTTTCTAATCATATCAACCAGTTGGCTAATGATAGTTATAGAACTATAGGTTGCATAAGAAGATTTATAAAGTCTAGAAAATCAAACATAATGAGGTCATTGTTTGTTAGTTACATTTGACCCAAACTTGAATATGGAATAACAATATGGAAATCCTATAGGAAAACAAGCATGATTAATCTGGAAAGAGTACAGCGGAAATATACCAAGGGCATCCATGGAGTGAAAATCTAAGTTATTATGAAAGACTAAAATATCTGAACTTGTACATTATCTCTTACAGATATTTAAGAGGAGATCTCATTCAGGTATATAGGGCATTTAGAGACAACTACCTCTGGGAATGTTTGGGGTTATCAAAAAGTACTAGAGAATAATCAGATAACCTATGTAGAAGATTCTATAGGAATGAGAAGTGTACTAATTGGTTCACTGACAGAGTACCTGATGCTTGGAACAGACTACCAAATTACATTAAAGCAAGTACTAGTTTAGATATTTTTAAGAACAGCCAGGACATGTATTATAGGAACAAGTGTTTTGGTATATTGGCAAGCTAGAAGGGCATTAATGCCCGTGCTTGAAATATTTGTATGTATGTATGTATTTTTTTTGGTTGGCCGATGTTGGTGTATGATCTATTTGGTTTTAACTAGCAAGTATGTCCATTCTGCCAAGTCTGTACTATCAGCAATTATGTCTGTATTTATTTTCCCTAAAGGTTGGGAACTACAATCTTGTCCCTGCTTGGCTAATTTCTATTTAATTTCTATTGAAGTGTGTCCGTATGTGAGACTGAAATCGGTTGTGGAAGCTGGAAGCCTCTCAACTGTAGTTGTTTCTCGGAATGCCCACATTTCTCCTCATGCTTGTGGTCCATTTTTCATATCCTTTGTGTGTGTGTGTGTGTGTGTGTGTGTGTGTGTGTGTGTGTGTGTGTGTGTGTGTGTGTGTGTGTGTGTGTGTGTGTGTATGTGTGTGTGTGAGCGAGAGAGACAGAGAGTAAGGAATGATGGTGATCCCTGGTGGCAGCAGCAGTCTCAAGATATGAAAATTCCAGGCAGACTGTTATATTTAGCCAAGAAGCTGGGTCTATATAACATTATCAGGTGATGAAAAGAGTGAACGCTCTTTTGTCGAACTGGTAATGTTGAAAGACCTCAACAGCGAAGACATGGAACATTGTTTTTTTTCCCATGGAAAAAAAAATGGTGGGCCATGTCTTCGGGACTTTGCCATTTCCTCCACTATGGTGCGATCTCAGAGGTGGTATATTTAAGTATGGGGATGTGGGGGCCACTCATTTTGTGTTTTAAGGGTTTTTTTTTTTTTTTGGCCGAGCAGCAAATTTTTTCCCTGGGAAAAAAATTGCTGTTCCGTGTCTTCGCTGTTTAGGACTTTAGACATTATCAGTTTGATGAAAGAGTGTTCACTCTTTTCATCAGTCAATAATGTAATATAAATGCAAGGGAAGTGTCCCAGACACGATCTGCCAGTGGTGCGGTAGTGCACTGAGTTCCGGTATTGTATTTGCGCTTATAGGTCTGTTTTACCAGCATTATTGTCATGTATTTTTTGGTTGGCCAATGTTGGTTTATGATCTATTTGGTTTCTGCTGAGTTATCACTACATGAGCCTTTTTATGTTGTTATTATTGCTGGTAGAAATATTTCATTTAGTGGTCAGGGGAGTGCTTGTGCACACATGAACTGACTGAAAAAGGATCATTGCAGAGATGTTTCATTTAGTTGTCAGAGGAGTGCTTGCACAGGCATGAAATGAGTGCAAAAAAAGATCATAGGGGGAAATGTTTCTTGTTGTGGTTGGTTGAGTGCTGCTGTATGCCTAGAGAGACTGCAGAAGAGATCATTGGTGGAATTGTTTTGGTGGTCAGTTAGTGCTTGTGCACACATGTACAACCAGCAGAAGGGAGCGTTGGGTGAAATGTTGCATTTGCTTTTCAGGGGAGTGCTTGTGTATACCTGAACAGACTGTAGGTGGGATTGTTGGGAGAAATTTGTTATTTTGCAGTTTGGGAGTGCTTGTGCATATTTGCATGGACTGCAGAAGGCTCTTTTGGTGGATATCTTTCATTTAGTTGTCAGGAGAGTACTTGAGCATACATGGAAACACTGCAGATGAGATCACTTGGGAAAATGTTTAATTTTGTGTTCAAGGGAGTTCTTTTACCTACCTTGTGCATATCAGGACAGCTAAGAGAAGGTATCACTGTGGAAAATGTTTTATTTGGTGATCAGGATAGTTTTTCTGCATACAACAGACAGACTGCAGAAGAAGTTGTTGGTGTAAATGTTTTATTTGGTTGTCAGGGGAGTGCTTGTACATACATGAACAGACTGCTGAAAGGCTTATGGGTAGAAATCCCATTGATTGTCAAGGCAGAGGTTGTGACTGTGGGCAGACTTCAGAAGGGATCACTGTGGGAAATGTTTCATCTGGGGGTCAGGGTAGTGATTGTGTATCCTAGACAGATTTCAGATGGTATCACTATGGGAAATGTTTCTGTAGTGGTCAGGGAATGGTTGTGTGAAAAAAGGGCAGACAACAGAAGGAGCCATTGTGGAAAATTTATTTATTTAACATTTGTTGGCCAGGAAAGTCTGACTAGGACAGACCCTATTATCAGTGAAGACCTGGGGAGAAACACACCAAATGCATGTCTTTGGAATGTGGGAGGAAACTGGAGTACCCAGAGGAAGCCCACGCGAATGCATGGAGGACATGCTGATTCTGCACAGAGGGCACCCCAGCCAAGAACTGAACCACAGAACCTCTTACTGTGAGGTGACATTAACCACTGCACCATCCAGTGTTTCAGTTTGTTGTCAGGAGAGTGCTTGGGCATACCTGGACAGACTGCAAAAGGGATCTCTGGGAGAAATGTTTCATTTGATGGTCAGTGGAGTGTTTGTGCATACCTGAACAAACTGCAAGTGTGTTCATTGGGGGAAATGTTTCATTTTGCAGCCAGGGGAATGCTTGTGCATACATGGGTGGACTGCAGAGGGGACTGATGGGGGATATGTTTCACTGGTGGGCAAATGAGTAATTTTGCATACCTGGACAGACTACAGTACTATACTACTCATTGGGGAAAGTGGTTCATTGTGTCTTCAGGGAAGTGCTTGTGTATACATGGACAGACTGAACAACTGATCGCTGGGGGAAATGTTTCATTTCATTGTCAAAATGAGTGCTTTTTCATACTTGTATAGAATACAGACAGGATCATTGGGGAAAATGTTTCATTTTGTGGTCAGTGGAGTGCTTGTGCATACTTGCACATACTGCAGAAGGGAGTCATTGTAGGAAAAGTTTCATTTGGTAGTCTGGGAAATGCTTGTGCAGAAATGAACACATTGCAAAAGAGGTATTCATGGGGAATGTTTAATTTTTTAATCTGGGTAATGGTGTGCATACATGGACAGATTGGACAGATTGCAGAAGAGATCCTTATGGGAAATGTTTTATTTGATGGATGCCAGCCATCCCTCCAAAAGTGGAAACCACTACAACTTGAACTTCCCCGCATCTAGTGTGAGAGTATACTGGATTGCAAGAAGAGATATGCATTGGAGCAGACTCCTGCTGTTGTTGGAAGAGAAGTGTTCGATCTACCCTGAGCCTAACATTCTTGTGCTGCACATTGGAGGGAATGATGTCATCACTCACCCACTTGGAAGGTTACAGTTTGAAATCAAAACAATATTTTTAACACCTGCAGTCACGGTGGTCACATCATTTTGTGTGGTCTGACATAATTCCTCACCAGATATGGAAAACAGCAACCAGCCAATGGGCAGTGCACAAGGCTAGACATTTACAGAATGGGTTCATGCATGGCTAGATGCACAGGGTTGTTGGATCAACAGTTTGCCATCACAGCATCACTGCAGAAGATGTTTACCTTTTCAGAAGCGATGGTGTTCACCTAACTGAGGATGCCATTGCGTTGTTCTTGACTGACCTCCACAATGGTGTGATGACAGCTATGCACAATATATCAATAACATGTAACTAATGAGAACAAATGGACAACAGCCATGACCAAGTAGGACCAGCATGGTAAGAAACTCTATTGTTATATTTTATGAAAACTGTTGTCACTACTGGCGACACAGGAAAAGAAATGCTAGGGAACTTGTACACATGCTGAGTAATACTTAATTTTCAGATTGTCAAAGAACCATTTGCATGCTGTGCACAGGTACAGATAACCATTTGATTATTAATTGTGTTATGTAAATTATATGTTTCTTAGTTTGGCAAATAACTGTGGTAGGGAGATGGTGAACATGCTGAGCAAGAACGTCTGTTTGAGGGAAGTACTACGTACAAGAGAATATGTCAACAACCATCATGCACACATATCACAGTTTGGTTACAATTATGGTTATGAGAGTTATGATTTCTTTTCCTATTGTGCTAAATAACTTTGTCAGGGAACATGTCACCAGATTAAGTAATACCGCATTTTGAAGGCAGTATTATTAGTTGCAGGATGGGAAAAGAACTGTGTATGCTAGACAAATGTACAGATATCACATTATGTTTAGGACTTTGGTTATGAGAATTATGATATTTTCATATTTGGTGAATAACTTTGTCAGGGAATATGTCAGCATGCTTAGTAGCTCATTTTGAAGACAGTATTAGTACTTGCAAGATATAAAAAGAACTGCATTTGTATGCCGTACACATGTCCAGATAGTTTGTTTGGGACCACGGTTAGGAGAATCATGATATCTTTTCATATTTTGCTAAATAACTTTATCAGAGAACATGTTATGAGGGTAAGTAATACCGCATTTTGTAGGCAGTACTAAAAAGAACTGTGTCTGTATTCGCTAGGGAGCATACAATTATGCCAAGTTATACATCATTTGAAGTCCTTACAACATGATAAAATAACTGTGTCTGTATTCTGTACATATATACAGATATCACACTTTGTTTAGGACTAAGTTTATGGTAATTATGATTTTTTTTAATATTTTGGTAAATAACTTTGCTAGGGAGCATGTAACTGTGTCAAGTGATATCTCATTTTGAAGACAGTGTTACTCCTTACAACATGATAAAATAACTGTGTCTGTATGCTGTACATATATACAGATATCAAAGTTTGTTTAGGAATAAGGTTATGATAATTATGATTTTTTTTCATATCTTGATAAATAAATTTGCAAGGGAGCATGACAATATGCTAAGTAATACCTCATTTTGAAGACAGCATTAACAATTACAACATGGTAAAAGAACTTTAGCGGTATGATGTACACATGTACAGATATCAAAGTTTGTTTAGGAATTAATATATGGAAATTATGATTTTTTTACATATTTTGGTAAATAACTTTGCAAGGGAGCATGTCAATGTCCCAAGTAATACCTCATTTTGAAGACAGTATTACTCCTTACAACATGGTAAAAGAACTGTGTCTGTATGCAGTACACATGGTCAGATATCACAGTTTGTTTAATCTTGTAGGATTATGAAAATTATACATTTGCAATATTTCTCATTATTATCCCCATATCTTTTCAAGGGAGCATGGTGACGACACAAATGAGGCATTGTTTTTCAGCTGACATTGAGCCACACAACTTGTACACTGATATGTAGTCTCTATCTGTTACATGTGATGAGATGTTATGCTTTGTTTATTTATCAATTATGAATAATATAATATTAATCATATTTCTGTGAATATTTCCATAGTGGAGCATCACACAGTAATGGTTAAGGTATCATTTTAAAGCTAACCTTCATACAAACAAATTAAGTGCAAATTGTATGGGTCTACATGGTACATTCACCAAGATATTGTGATTTGTTGAACCAAACAGGTAAAAATATGCACAATATTAGCATTCCTTGGCAAATATTTAACAATGACTTACATACACACTATCAACATGAAAGGTCAGTGTCTCCTGAACAACTTTTGCATTTACATTTTTAGTCTAGTTCCTATGGTTAAAGAGTTATGAACATTTATTTTCCGTATGGTATTACAAATGGATTATCTGAAAATAAGCTCAGGCTGCACTGTTGTTCCTATGGTGGAAGTAAGCAGACAGCATTTTATGAGCTGCTCCGGAGTGAATGAGTTAACATTTCACATTTATTGAAATAACTGATTTGTGAAAACATCTCCAAATACAACCTTTGTCATGTATCACATTCCGCACTCTGGTACTGTTCACACAGTCATACAACTGTACCAACGTCATGTAATTACATGAATTGTACAACAAACGCCTATATGTGTTTCATGTTAAAGCTGTGTTTGAGTGGCCTAATGCCATATAAGGAAACATTACAAATCAGTTGTTTATGGCTCATGCAGTACATTTCCTGACACAAATGTTAATAGTCACGCAGTGGTACTGTTGTCCACCTCAATAATCCATGGGAATAGCAACACAACTGCACATACAATGAATTCCACAAGGTTGCAATTGAATAAAAACATGATATTTTTGTGTATATCACAGCATTACAACATGTGGATGAAAGAAAACTTATGGGCCCATGTGTATGAATTTATACTGATGTCTGTTACAGAGCATTTAATCATGGTAGGTAGACACATATACACCTGTGCCATACTGCAAGTGTCACTGTGATGGGGGAATGAAGACTGTACTGAATGTTGATCTGCTCCACTACAACACATATCCTAATAAGCCTACAATATACATCAAAGTGTATCATACCATGTCAACAGTTCTCAGGAGGTGTATTATTACAGCTGTTATAGAAGGAACCTGTATTAAAATGGCAGCAGCAGACATCAACACATTAACTCACATCACAGATTGTAATGCTCCCTTGTAGCCTTACTGTACATCCACACCTCAACAAAGCACATGTCAATATCATAGGACATTATTAAGCTAATGGCCAACACCATATAAAATCTTAACCATTATTATACCATTTAAAACAAACTCCCTAAATCTATATGATGGAAGATAATAAGACTATTGTACATATGTGTGTATTTGTTGGATTGCATTACATACTGCACCCGTCCATATGGGACATCTGCACTACACCATGACAGAATTATCAATCACACATGCAGTGGTCTGGAGATGGATTGCAGAAGCTAATGGAAGGACTCTGCTTCATGATATGTGCATACATATTTTACACAAAAACATCCTCCACTCCTCTGCAAGAAAGAAGGATGTCATGTGACCAGAGGACAAAAGAGGACCATGGATGCATGGGGCAACATTAAAGGCTTTCCTAATAGGTAGTGAAATGAAGAGCAATTCCAATGACCATAATATTCCATCAACCACACACACAGCAGTAGACTGGACCTGATTCAAAAAGTATACCTGTGTAGGCATGGAAGATGAATCCCATGTAATGTAAAACTAGCACCACCATATGTGTCTGACTTTAACACTGTCATTTTGCACTTTATGGAGTATGCTGGCATAATAGTATTATGTGAAGTACATGTTGGGAAGAGTATCTCACATGGATGTGGAGTCACATTTCTTTGTAAAATTGTCTCAAAAATTATTTGAATGTATACACACTCAAGTTGCCTGATTTCAGATTAAACCCCCCTATATATCCAGGTAAAGTAGTCTGAGAATACAGTACTTAATGTTACAGCTACAGTACAGATTTACTTTGAATACTGTCAGACTATATGTCATACAAGATGACATCATCAGTGTATGTCAGAAGGAGATGTTTGGAGGTGCATATGACATAGCTGTTGACTCACATGTCATTCTAAAATTGTCACCATACTGATTGTTGGACACACACACAAAGTAGTTGAGCGCAGTGATAGTAGAACCAATACCTAAATATTTACAGACCACAGTGCATAATGCAAGCTTCATAGCACAAGTCTAGCTTTTAAAGCGTCAGACAACACTTTATAGATGATGACATCAGCAGTGTCGGGTTAAAAGAAAATGGTAGCAGTGGTTTAAAATGGCCTCTTGAATGTCACCTAAGTGAGCAAAAACAGACACACACCTGTAGAACCCCTACCTAACTACCTACAGAGGACAGTATTTACTGCAAGTGCCACAGCACAAATCTGGCCTTTATAGTATCAGACAACACTTTATAGCCAATGACATCAGCAGTGCCTGGTGAGACGAGGATGATAATAGTAGTGTCTCACATGCAGGTATAAAATGGTCCCTCAAATGTCAACCAAGTGAACAAACAGATACACACACATTCTAATTGACTGCAGTGAGAACAGAACCCTTACCTATTTACAGAGGACAGAACATAATGCAACCACCACAGTACAAGTTCGGCTTCTATTGTGCCAGACAACACTTTATAGCTGATGACACCAGCATTGTCTGGTTACAAGAAGATGGCAAATGTATTGTCTCACATGCTAGTCTAAAATGGTTTCTTGAATGCCAACCAAGTGACCACAGATGTACACACACACACACACACACACACACACACACACACACACACACACACACACACACACACACACACACATGTTGATTGCAGGGAGAATACAATCTCTACCTAACTAGTGACAGAGCACAGTACCTAATGCAAGACCTATGTCACATGTCTGGATTTTACAGTCTCAGACAACAGTTTATAGCTGATGACATCAGCAGTGTCTGGTTAGAAGAAGATAGTAGTAGTAGTAGTAGTAGTAGTAGTAGTAGTAGTAGTAGTGTCTCACATGCTGGTCTAAAATTGTCTCTTGAATGTCAACCAAGTGAGTGCAAACAGATACACACACTAGTTGACTGTAGTGAGAGTAGAACCCCTACCTAATATTTTACAGAGCAGAATAATAAAAGCAAGTGCCAGAGCACAAGTCTGACTTTGGTAGTACTGTTGGACAATTTGTAGTGGATGACACCCTCACTGGATATTTGAGAGAAGGTATTGGGAGGCTGGTATGGAATTGCTGGTTAGCCATGTATGACTGTCACAATTATTTGTTCACCATGGGACTGCATTGCTGACAATAAGATACACACGTATGCTCTTCTGATTACACACACACACACACACACACACACACACACACACACACACACACACACACACACACACACGCACACGCACACGCACACACACACATACACGCCAGTTGACTGCATTGAGATTACAGCCCACATCTAACTAGATACACCAGATAGACATCTCAGCAATTAATACGTGTACCATGGCCCAAGTCTGACTTTTTACAATGCTGCTGGACATTTTATAGTGGATGACATCCTTGTTGGATATTTGAGAAAATATGTTGGAAGGTCTGTATGAAATTGCTGGTTAGCTATGTACGAATGTCAAAGTTATTTGTTCACTATAGAACTGGATTTGTATTCCATGGTACTGTATTGCTGACAGCAGGATTTACAGTTATGCTTTTCTGACCCCCACATGCAAGCTGACTGCGGTGAGATTAGAACCCTTTCCTAACTAGGTACTGTCTAGTTAGAAAACTCAGTATTTAATGCAAGCACCACAGCACAAGTCTGACATTTATAGTGTGGATGGACAATGTATAGTGGGAAGCATCATCTTTGGATGTTTGAGTGAAGTTGCTTGGAGGCCTGTATGATATGGGCATGTAAGAATGTACAACTGTCAAAATGTTTGCACTCCATGGGACTGGATTGCTGATAACATGATGCACACTTATGCTCTTCTGACTAGACAAACACACACACACACCAGTTGACTGAAGTGAGATTAGAACTCATCCCTAACTAAATACACCATCTAGATAACTCAGTACTTAATGGAAGTGCCACAGCACAAGTCCAGTTTTTAAAATGCTGTTGGATAATTTATAGCATCATCACTGGATGTTTGATAGAAGTTGCTTGGAGGCCTGTATGACATTGATATGTAGGCATGTGCAACTGTCAAAATATTTGCACTCCATGGGACTATATTGCTGATAGTAGGATATACACTTACACTTTTCTGCCCACACATCCACACCAGTTAACTGCTGTGAGATTAGAACCCCTACCTAACCAGCTACACCTGCTAGAGAACTTAGTCTTTAACACAGGCACCAAAGCACAAGTCTGACTTTTGCACTGCTGCTGGACAACTTATAGTGGATAACATCATAATTGTATGTTTGAGTGACGATATTGAGAGGCCTGTATGAAATGAATTGGTAGCCATGTATGTCTGACAAAATATCTGTACTCCATGGGACTGTATTGCTGACAGTAGGCTACATACTTACACTTGTCTGACTAGACACACACAACCACACTTGCCAGTTGACTGCAGTGAGATAAGAAACCCTACCTAACTAGATACACCAGCTAGAGAAATCAGCACGTAATGCAGGTATCATGGCATACATCTGACTTTTACACTGCTGCTGTACAATATGTAGTAGATTATATTCTCATTGGATGTTTGGGAGAAGATGTTGTGAGGCCTGCATGAAATAGCTGGGTAGTCATGTAAGACTGTCAAGATATTAGTTCTGTATGAGACCAGATTGATCATAGTAGGATACAAACTGATGCTCCTTTGACTATGCACACACACACATACTTACACTTACACATACCCATATACAAAGGCTCACACATAATGTGACTGCTATGCTAACTTAACACACATGCAAGTATTTTGTTCCCATCTGCAAAACACAATATTTAATGATTGTAACACCATTAAAGTATGTTTCTGCCTTATCATAGTGGTCTTTATAAATGATCCCATTATCATTTTATGATGTGGTCGACATATCCTGTTATGAGAGTGGTGTGCAAAGTGTGGATGTACAATTTCCTGTTGTGTTTCCAATGTACAGGTATATTTTATGAGACAGCTTGTCAAACTAGATGCAAAAAGCTGTCAGGAATGCATGTAGCAGAAATGAGACATATACAGCTGTTTCCAGGTATGTTATGCACATTATACACTTAAACTATCACATACAGGCACATTTTTCTGTTATCATATTTATGAAGAATCGCTGTCCACATTAATACATGTATAAGACAATCTGAACGTTTATTGTCATTATAAAGATGTACATGGTATGTAACAATGCAGTTTAGCTATTTATTTCTGTAGTGTAGTTGACCTTTGACATTTCAAGGGCATGGCTGCAGGTAAGATATGATTGAGTGCAAGTATGTGTTCAGTCATTAAAAAGTGCCTTCCCTTTGGTTGTGTTTTCACATGGATTTTAATGGGATGAAGACTAACTGGGTAGTAAACATAAGTACTACATGTTAATAAGCACTTTCTATAGTGCACAGCCAAGCAAGCAGCTGGTTTGAGCGATTGATGGCAAAGTGCTTCTGCATGCGAGATACACATTTAAGAACTCCTAGTTGAACTTGAAAAGTAGTTATTCACACTGTTGATAGCAGACACACCTAACAGATACTACGGTGTTCAAAACTAATTCATATTGGAACTTCTGTGTCATAAATTGCATAACCTTAAAAAAGTATTTATACTGCTTTCCCAACTTACACATAAAGTGATGAGCAAACATGGTTCTCTGCTTCATTGAGAAAATTATAAGAGTTCTATTGGTTTGCTTTCCTCTGTGCAAACACATTAAGCAGGGAGGCATGGCAGTCAGGACTTTGGGCAGTATTGAGTGGGAGTAAAACACCTGCTGACTCTGTGGCAGCAGGTGTAACAGCAATGAGATCTTACTTTGAGTACAGATGATACAAGGTTTGAATCCAGTGCAGTCTAATTTTTTACACGTCATGATGTAATTAAATAATTACATATCATAATTATTAGAAATGTGAGAGAGAGAATGGTTACAGTGAAGTACTATAGAAAAACAAACAGCACTCAAGTGATTTATATCAACAATACACATATGGAGTTACATATTTATACAGTCATCAGTCTAAGTAAATATTTTATATAACATTTTTAATATCAGTGTCTTTATTCTACTTTAACTGTGTGTTTCCTTAGTGCAGTGGGTTTAAGCAGCATTGCACGGAGGTAACCTCACCATGCCAAAGGACATGAAGAGCCATTCAAAATCTCTTTGCATTCATGCTTGATGCCAGATGCCATGCAAATGCAGAGAACAAAAAGTGAAGGGCTTTATTGGGGATTTTTTATTTGCGTGTGTGGTGTGTGATTCTATTTTTTACCAGATTAAGGTGTGAAAATGGGGTACATAGGAAAGTGATGAAAAGGGGGACAGACAGAAGAAAGAAGAAAGGGAAAGCAATATAAGAATGTGCAGAAGAACATTAGGAAACAACCATAATTATCCACTTCTTCAGCAGAGTAAAATAAACATAGATATAATATTGGATGAATTTGGACTGTCACCTCAACAAAGATAGAGGACAACAACACATTAATGTTTCATAGCCAATTGGACCGAATCAAGTGCATCATGAAGACACATGTGCAAAGTAGAGAGCTATGTATGGGACAATATTATTTTTGTTTGGGATAGGTGCCCATTTTTCTGTTTTAATTTCTGTAAGAGAAGAATGTTGGGTAAGGGATGTAGGTATGGCAGGGTCAGGTAAATAGGGTAGGTGAGGAAGCAGATGCAAAAAATCAGGACAAACAAGACAAGAGACAGGCATGGTAAGGGATACAACAGTTTGAGGGGCACCATGATTGGGAATAGGGACAGGACATTGGCTAGCCATGCCCGTCAAAGATGGGGACAGTGAGAATCCAGTCCTCACTCTCAGAACTGTCATCACTGCCCCCCTCCTTAACTTGCCATTGGCGTGCTTGATATTTTCTTTTGCCCAGCTTTCTGGGGAGCATCTTCTTCATCTGGCTGAGGCATGCACCACTGGTGCTTTCCACATCTTCATGCACCATGCCTGGCATCTCTTTGCGGGTGACAAAATAACCACCTCCACCAATACTCCTGGAGACTACCACTGCACCAGCTGCTGGGGTAATGCTTCCTGATGTAGAGGGCCCTGATAGTGCATGGGCTGCAGAGGCAGTACTGCCAGACTGGATCCCAGATGTGCTTGGCATCAGTGCAGCAGCCATTGGAGAAGGGGAAAGGCTAAGACAGACTGGTTGGCCTGCCTTCCTGTGGTGTAAATCATTTTGTGATTTGTCAGAAATTGATGACATCAGAATATTGTGAGCACACATATAAAAATAAAAAAGAAAGATAAGAGGTGAGATAAGAGACAAAAAAAAAAGAAAAAAGATAATTACTACCATCAGATGTGACATAAAATAAATTAGTACGATATAAATAAAAATAAATTTACTTTTACATTAAGTGTACTTTTTAACACCTACAAACTATAACTGATTGTTTCAAGTAATCCTTGCAATATGCATATATTGCACATATAAGCAAACAATACAGATTAAGTTAACAGCATGGCATGTATGCCAGTTTTGCTGAAATTATTATGTAATATTGTTAAATTATTTTACTATATATTTGTCGGCAGTGGGATCTGAACCCACAACATCTGGATACACTATTCCAATTGACTCCTACAGTTGGCCTGAGCTACGGACTGAAGCATATATGCTCGATTTTAAAGTTAAAATATGCATGCTTAATTTGCTAATATTGCATGCAAGAGCAATGCTTAAGCTAAAATAACATTCCTTTGTGATGCATGTATACCCCTTGTTTCTCTTAGTTTTTCCAAATGCTCAGCATGGGCATCTCTGTTAAGTGTTATCTCATGGGTGGCTGTAAAAGGAAAAAGGGGAGAAAAAAGAAGAGCATTATGCATACCAGTCTTGGCTATATCCAGCTTTCTAATTTAAAGAATCTTTATCTGTATACTTACTCAACTGTGGGATGACAGCAGTCTTAAACTCATCTAGCCACTGGTTGATTTGTTCCTGCTTGTGCCATTTCAGGTCATTATAGAGGTGCCTGCATTGCTCTCCAATGTAAGTAATGCCAGTCGCATTAGAGACAGCCTTGATCAGACTATTTCAAGCCTCTGATTTGTATTGAGACCCGGTAGAGTGCCCATGCAGTTCCCTAAGGCTGTGTCGCTTTACAAGGAGTCCAGTAAATATTCTGGATTCCACTACACTCTATCTTTGATCCCTAAATTGGGCATTTTCACTTCTATCTCCTGCCATGGCTGTACAGGTCAAACAGCAACAACGTCAGTGTTTTCCCATCAATTTGAGATATCACGTTTTATAGCTAGTGCACAAACTCAAAAAACCATGCCAACCGCATTTGCACAGTGTTAACGAGAACACAACAATGCCAAACACAGAGGAAGACAGTTTATGACCTAGGAAGGGTAATGTGACAATTGCCAGTAGTTTTTGGTTTGTATACTGCTGTAACTGTTAGTTGATTTAACTTTGCAGACATGTATTAGATGTATAAATGTTATTACCTGACGCATTTTTTGTCTCTTTACACACGGATACAAGTAATTTGATTAATGTAGGATTCAAACCTATGTAAATAGACAAAACATATTATTCCCTATAAGTGTTTTTTTCCTTGCCACAGCAGACGTTTTTGACAGACATACTCATTAATAATACATACATGACAGAGTCAGGGGTTAACCACTATTGTGCCTGACCTGACAAGGTGCTGACCTATATATTCATGTGCTTATGATATCATTGAAGTATGAAGTCCATCCAAGGCCAGAAAAGACAATTATAATTACATAAACATAATTGTCAGTATACCCTCAGTTACACATATAATTCATATGAGCTCCAGTGCTATACATAGTTATTGTTATTTATAATTATGTTTACCTTATTCTTTATTTTTTAAAATTGAGTGGACAAGCAGTAATAAAATTGGGAGTGCTAGATTAGAACCCTGGCTCACCTGTAGTTTGAGCATTAACTTAAGCCAATTTATCACAGGGAAGTTTGGGCTATAAGTTTATTTTTTACAGTCATTACTGTGTGGAGTACTCATTGCAACTGAGACCTTGTTTGGCAGACCTGTTCATTAGTTACACATATACATATACATTAAAGAGTTGAATGCTCAGTCATGTATGTGTGTGACATGGGAGTTCATAAAATAAATGTTTAACTGTAGAATCATAAGTTTACAGATACACACAGTTAAACATTTAATATATATCCAATATCCTGTGTATGCTCAGTGTACCTACTAAAGATAGTTACTTCTATGTATAATTATTTTTCTAATGTTATTTTTTATATAAAGTAAACTGGAACAGCAGCAGTAAAACTTTGGACTTTGCTGTATTAGCACCCAGGTTCACCTGAATTGCAGCCCTTAACCTACTCCTGCTGCCACAGGAGCAACTAGGCAACAGTTGTATATTTTCCTTTTCATTACTATGCATGTGTGCTGACCTCTGCGCAATGCCTCTTAGCATGTTTGTGCAGTCGCAAACAACATATGATATAATTTATCCCTTTTGAAATTGACAAGTATCTCCTTGGCATCTGTAGGTGTTCTTGACGTACAGATATTGTGGACCATTATACAATATCACTTAGTAGGTTTGTGCGATGTTAAACAAAAGATGAAACAGTGTATCTTGCAGTTGTTACGGACTGTCCTGCAATGCTGCTTAGTGGATTTGCACAATGGAGAGCAAAAGAGGTAACAATGCATCCTTTTTGAAACTGACAATGTCTGTGTGTTGTCTGGGCAATTAGATCATGTTTGTGCGAAGGTAAGAGACTTGCAAACGTGACAGGCAAAGCCATTCATATATTATTCTTGTAACAAGAAACACTGTTTCTACTTGTGTACCAATTAATGTTTAATTTTTTCTGCATCTATGTTCTTTTCAGAGCTTTTCTCCCCGGGCCTCTACTGAAAATGGACTCTTTTAGGCCCAGAGGACTTTCTCGGTAAACAAATGCAATAGATAAATAAATAAATACATAAGTAAGTGTTTATTAGGTTTCATCATTATAATATAAATGTGGGACTTGAACCATGATCCAAACGTGCTATATATTGGGCCCTTCATCATGTTTGCCAGGCGTGCTATACACATACATGAGTCACAGCTATAATTTATGCAGTCTTTATCATACAAGTAACTTACATTAAATTAAATTTATTTATCCATGTCACCATGTTTGCACCAAGCCACACTCCATGTACATATTAATAATATAAAAAATAAAATAAAAAAGAAAATTACAAAACACATTACAGATTTTTACACAACACTGGATTTGAACCGTCAGACTAATGAACCTACAAAACATAGTAAGGGGGTCTTATCTCTCTTTGCCACAGAAACAAAACATAGTAAGGGAATCTTCTCTCTCTTTGCCACAAAAACAGCTTTGCAGCAGGAATGCAAATCTTTGTGCATACAAGCAAGTCCCATTTCCAACACAGTATTAACAAGATATATAACACTTGTACAATCTCAGTTGTTTGTACATATGTTACTTACATATTTTGTGCAATGACTGATCACACAACCATTTATGAGTATTATTTGCACTATTTCAACTTTGTTTTCTCTTTGTATTCTGCTCATTCTTTTCTTATCTCTGCTGTACTCTCAGACATGCAGTCTGTAAGGCATTTTGCATGATTGTGCTTATAATGTATGAGAATACTAAGTGACAGTAATATACAGTCAACAAAGACAGAGGAGTTTGGCTATTAGTGAGCAGAAACTGATAAATGTGTCCTGCTCACTTCCATTTAAAAGCTTGCTACAATTACGTCTACACTTTACAAGTGTATCCTGGGTGGCACGCCCACTGCAGGTAAGGGGGTCTGATTTGCTGTTGTGCTTTCCTTCTCCCTACCAGTAATCATTCACAGTTGCAATCTATTAGCAACTTAACTAAGGTATTCCCTACACTATATTTCCACCTGCTACATGAAGTCAAAAGTTTGGATTCAGCAATTCTAATGAGTTTACACCTAATTTGCATATTCACTATGCTTAGAGGCCTGAATCTACACTATAAATGCCTATGCATTCCCCAGGATGACCTGTCTTTGCTCTGAATAGCACCACACTAAACTTGCTACTAAGCTATTTCTTTTGCCTATCTGTACAACCCTAGCCCAGCTACTCTCTTCTCAACCTTTCCCTTATACATAAAGAGTTAGTTAAAGGACAACTACAGGAACAAAAATTAAAAAAGATATATTTTTAACTTTTCCCTAAGTTTGGCTAATTGCATACCTGTATGTACCAGATAGAAGCAGTCAATACTAATTTTATTCAGTTTGTAACACTAACTGCCCTCCTTGGGGCAGACATCCTGCCTAGAGTTTGTTTTCTTCTAAAGAAAAATCTTCCCCATGATACATTGTGAGTCCACTGTTTCTGAGAATACAGTGTTCATATCTGGACTGTCACATGACAGTTCCATTCACTTAGAATAGAAGAAGAGAGAAGAGCAGCTAATTCTGAGATGCTTCAGTAAACGTATAATTTACTGTCACACAGTGCCTCTTACAAATGTGTTTCCTGCAGATTTGTTATACATTCTGTGAAAAAAAGCTTCCAGAACTGCCAGCTCATTGCTGAGATAACAGAATTTTTTAGACACTCAACTTTAATCTGCTGCAGTTCCTTCTCAAGTTACTCCTCCCATATTCCAACCCTCAGCTAGCACATTTACTGCCCTGCTAGATTCAGCTAATTTGAATGGCAATACAAATCAAACAGAGTTGCATGCAGTCAGCCTGGTGTGCCAGTGAAAGTGTTCCCTCATCTCGCTCCTTACTCCTATTGTCTGAATAGCACTTTCACAATAAGTCATGGTACAGAAACGCTTTTAGCAATACTTAATTTAAAGGTGTCTAAGTATTCCTCTAATCATGCCTGTAACATACACAGATAACAATTAATCTCGGCCACTGACAGATTTAGCTATGACTGCAAATTCATACTCTGATCATAAAGAATATTCGTATTTGCCTTACACAGAATTGCAGTCTTCTGCCTTGTTATCCCTTAGGCATGCCACTGATGTCTCCTCCCTTTTTGTAGGTACGACTGCTTTTGTGTGGATATATTCACTGCTGATATGATGTTTTTGAAGCAACTGAATATATTATTTACTTCATGCTATGTAGTGCCTACTCTCAGTGTTCCAAACAGTGTGCAAACTATTTTTGCTCACTCTCAAAATTGTTTTCTATTGCAGGGGGCCATAACAAGCTTATCTATTCATCAATATACAAAATTTCACACATTTCCCCAAGAAGCTAGATAAACCAGAATACCTTTAACAGTATGTTTTATACAGCAGTCATTTTTGTGTAATTGTGACTGTTGCATTTAATTTGTCATATGGATTTAGTTCTTATAGCAGAAATCAAGCATGAAAGGCCATTTTGCACAAGAACATCAACAAAGCAAATGAGATGACAACACTTTGTAGGATTATACACAAACACCAATTCATATGTTTCACAGGGATGGGCTATGGCTTCAGAAAAAATGGTGCAAATGGCAAAGTTTGAGTTTTAAATAGCTGAGCTGAAACATCAAAGTACAGGCAGGCCAGCAAATGTACAAACAGCCCATGGCAACAACAATGCATAAAAACAAAGATTATAAGAGATTCTCTACAGTTAGAATCCAGGGCAGTTATGTAGCTAACACACCTTTCAGCTGTCTTAGCATCTACAAGTACATAACTTGTGAAGCCTGATGAATGATAATGGCTTTCAGTACAGGAAGGGGCAAGCTGAGCTAACAAGTATCATGCTGAGGAGAGAAATTAATTATGCAGGCATAACGACTCCTCAGTGTAACTTCAGTTGACTGTTTAGCAACAGAATGTGAAGAAGGAGGTGTGATGCACATGAATGGGAACCATAAGTCGTGGACAATGGCTTAGCATATTCAAAGGAATCTTAACTCTAGCAGCAGATGAGGTATGAGCAAAATCATTTAGGAAAACACTTTTTAGACTGAAAAAAAAACACATTAATAATCACATAGTTCTTGTGTCACCAAAAATGTACATCTAAACATGGACAGGTCAAAAGAAAGTAGCTCAAAACAAAACAGACAGCCATATTTGTGCAGTCACTGTTCTATTATACCATCTGACTATCAGTTACTGGTTTCCTTACAGATGTACCATTCAGACTGTTTATGAAGGTCACAGCAAAAAAGCTATGTCACCAAATGGCGGGCACTATGGGTGACACGACTATTATTCACACCATATTCTGGCATTTTTATACAACTGTGAAATATACTTGGCAGTAAGAAGTTGTTCCGTTCGATTCTCAGCTATACCGTCTTCTATCTGGAGACATGTGTGAATGGGCGTACCTTCGTTGAAGGTTGTGCATCAGAGCTGGCAACTCGGCACATAAAAATCTACTGCCAATCATTAGTGGACCGGAGTTCCGCTGTGGTGACCCCTAACTGGGAAAAGCCGAAAGACACAACAACAGTCATCAAAACTCTACTTCTGTCTGCATCAGACCACATAGCAGTAACATTTTGGCTTCCAGTTATGGTTTAAAACACAATGTAAAATGCCAGGTATGCACTCTTGATGAGAAATTCATCTTCCAGAAGATGAATACACCAATAGACATACATGTCTTATCCAGAACATGTTAGAAGTGAAGCCACTGCTGTCTATTCGGGCATACTGATCACCTGTAATGCATAACTAACAGCATATGAAGCACCACTGGAAACCCCTTTCTTCTGCAATACCACTGCATGTCCATGAATTCATGTGTAACAACCTTGGATCAGCATCTCTAATCACTAGTGACAATTGGCCATGAACTATTAGGGAGAAATTATATGACCCTTGGTCATGTGTATAGTACTCACTACACATTTCCAACATCTTCTTCCCTTGGTATATATTTTCAAGAAATTTCTTCCTTTTATGATATTACCATGCTTCCTAGTTTATTTGTTGAAACAAATATAAGAAAGTGCTAAATAGGAATTCTACTGATTACTACTATTATTTCTCATCCACTACCAAAAACATAAACTATGGTAAGGCTTGAATGCACTCCACAAAGCATGTATGTGCCCCCTACTGGCTGTGTGCCTACCATAAAGTTCAGCAGACATTGGTCAACAAGCTACTGACCAGCCAGTCTGTACTTACCCTGCTTGGATTACCTTCGCTAGCTGTGTTGAGCAACAGCTGGATGCATAACCTATGAACTTGCCAAACATGAACTGTGAACTGCTAATCAGTGTAGGTTCACTGACAGGATGCATTTTGGAAACAGATGACATGATGCTAAGGAGGAGGATGAACATCCAATGTTTTTAGGAGAGAAGATGGAAGGGCAGTGCAGCCAAGGCAGTTGGCTTGTGATCCAGAATCTACTGCACAGGAGGGGGACAGGCTAGAAATGGTCTGGGAATTGCGGTGAGAGAAAGGCTTCAGAAGGCAGTGAGGGATATCATCAGAATTAATGACAGACAGATGCCACTCAGACTCCGGTGTAATGATAGGGCAGTATTCATAATCTCAGCCTATGCCCCACAAGCAGGGTTGTGATAGTGAGGAAAATAGTGCATTCAGACAGCAGTTGTAGTGCATTCAGACAGCACTTGCAGTGCATTCAGACAGCAGTTGCAGGACCTACTAGATAAAGCAGGACATCACTAATTGGTTTTGATAATGGGTGACTTGAATGTACATATTGCAGCAAACAGAACAGGATATGAGGACTGCATGGCTCCACATCAGTGGGGCAACAGGAATAAGGGGGAGGCCATTCTAGACTTCTGTCTGGTAAATGGCTTAATAGTAGCCAACACATGATTCAAAAAGAGAGACAGTCACAAGTTCACATACAAGAGTGGCCAACATCCAACTCATGTAGACTTCCCCTAGTGAGGAAAGGGTACTAGGGTATAATCATAGATTGCAAAGTCATCCTCATCGAAACAGTTGGCCAACAGTATAAACCACTGATTTCCACAATCAGCTGCAAGCAGTGTGCAGAGAAGGCTCTAGGGTCAACAGAGACTAAGGTGAAGACCAGAAAGTTGACTGTAGATAAAGTACAGAAGTTCAAGGAATTACTCATGGCTCCAGCACCCCAAGAAGAGGTGGGAATAGGTATACTTGAAGAAAGACAGTACCTCAAGACAGCATGTGTAAGAAGAAAAGAACTGAGTTTTGGCCTGGCCATGTATGTTAATAAGGTACAAAAGGAAAGCATGTGATGTAAAGCAGCAGTCCATGATTTCAGCAAAATAAACATAGACTGCAGAAAAAAAGTGGGAGAGAGAAAAGACCACCCAGGCTAGGAAGGAATGGAGGTTACCTAACAAGGAAGGTAAGAAAGGAGTTACAATAGCACAGAACAAGGCATTGGAGGTACTCTACCAGCTTCTGCAAAGAGACTCAATAGGTAGCACAAGGAAATTACATCAGTTCACAAGGCCAATACATACAGATAAAGACAGATAGACACCCTTCATAAGGGATGCCAGCAACAACATGCTCACCAATCCGCAGGACATCAAAGGCAGATGGAAGGAGTACTTCCAGCAGCTTAGGAATAATGACAACTCCACAGATGCTGTACTGCTCCAGAAACAGACTATGATATGAAATGGACAGGATACCACCCTGGAAGAAGTAAGACTTTCACTAAGGAAAATGAAGTCAGGGAAAGCAGCAGCCTCAGATGAGGTCACAGCAGATATGATAAATATGCTGGGTGAGACAGGGGACAAATGGTTCCAGAGGGTCCCCGTAGCAGAATTGAGAGAAAGGCGTATCCTAGATGACTGGAGAGTAAGCATACTTGTGCCAGTGTACAAGAACAAATGGGACATCCACAACTGTGAGCAGTACAAAGGCATCAAACTCCTGTCATACTGCATGAAAGTTATGGAGAGGGGCCGGGGGATTGAAAAATGGATATGCAGTGAAGAAGAATAAGCTGGGAGATGAACAGTTTGTATTCATATCAGGATGCAGCTCAATTGACCCAATGTTTGCAGTGAGACATTTGAGAAGACACTAAAGATGAGGAAAGAGTCCAACTGCTCATTCCTATACTTGGAGGAAGTAGATGACAAGGTCCCAAGAAAGCTGTGCTGGTCAGTACTGCAGTGGTTCAAAGTCCCAGAAACACTGGTAGAATTAGTGGAGGCTAGGTACAGGGACCCAATGACTCAAGTATGGATAGTGTCTGATCTTACATCTGGGTCAAGTGATGCACCTATAAGTGGCTCTGTTTTCTGTCTAAAGCAGAATAGGTTATAGAACGCTGCAAATTGCCAGTCACTACTAAAAATGTGTAATGTTTCCAGTGGGAAAGAAACCACAATCCCCACTTTAAAGGGAGTTGTGGAGAATTAGGTGATTTAGTGGAAGTGTTGCAGTTCCTGGATTACAAACCATATTATCCACAACTTATCTTGCTCATGTTTTTTTCATTTACAGTATCTATAGTTCTGATGTGACTGGCATCTATTTGAGGGCAATTCCTGATGTACTCTAGCATTCCACAATACTGATGCACCAGGTGGTAAAAAAAATAAATAAAAATATAAAAAGAGCATTCCTGATTCAGTTTGGGAACATAATTCAGACTGACAAACTGCATTTGCCTCTTAGTTGCAAATCCAAGTAGCTGACACCTGAGGGATTTGTCATAAGAATTTTTATCTTGCTTACCATAGCAACAGCAGCCCTTGAATGGCAACTAGCATTTTCATTGACTGAGCCATTAGCTGGAAAGCACTGTTGTTCATAGATAGAGGAAGTGTTAACATTTTTCTCATTCTTAACATCTGCAGTACTCCACCTTTACCAATCTTACCATATAAAAGTAATGTTTTTTTTTTATTTTGTTACTGAACATTGCTTTCTTCATAAAGTCAAGGACCAATGAGTCTAAACCTAAAAATGCTGCACATAAAAATGTGTGTATGTATGTATGTATGTATGTGGGTGTGTGTGTGTGTGTGTGTGTGTGTGTGTGTGTGTGTGTGGTGAACTTCATGACACCCATGCAGATGCACAATACAGTTACGGCTGCTGAATCCTACACAAATGGATTCTATAAGCACTTACAAGAGTGCATGCATCGTGCTATCCCAAACAGAAGCAAGACACTATCTTCCAAAAAAGGAAGCCAAACTGGTGTTCCCCTGCCATAAACAAACTCTACAACAGAAGGAAGAAACTGTTGCAAAATAGAGTAAAATCCCATGAGTGGAGGAGCTCCCTGTTCAGCCTCAGTAAGAAGCTGAGATCTCTTATAAGATCCTCCAAAGCTAGCTATGAAAACAAAATTGCCACTGATTCTAAGGGCAACAACAAAGCATTCTATAGCTATGTCAAGAATCTCAATGGCAACACCCAGATCTGCTCTCAATTACAGTACAATGGCATGAAAATTACAGAACCTAATGATATTGCCAACATCCTGGCAGATAGGTTCAGTGCTAACTTTACCCCCTCTCACCCCCTAAAGGACCCATATCTATACAGGAAGAATGCAGAGTCCCTGTAATCACATCTATGCAGGTAAAAGCTGCACTCTCTAAAACCAAAAACACAGCATCCATGGGGCTGGACAACATCCCAGTCTGCGTTTTACGTGAACTTCAGAACGAACTGGCTTCCCACCTAAGCACCATATTCAATCATAGTCTCACATCAGGCTTTGAGCCCACTGAATGGTGAACAGTAACAGTTATCCCACTCCACAAAGGGGGAGCCACTACTGATCCTGGGAACTATCGCCCTATTAGCCTGATGAGCCTGGTCTGCAAGGCCATGGAATGTATCATCATGGAACTCATAAACAAAGACATTGGTAACCTCCAAACTCTGGATCCCATCCAGTTCGGGTTTGTGAAAGGCAGATCACGCCTCCTGAACCTGATCGTCTTCTTTGAGGCAGTCACCAAAACCGTAGATGAGGGTAAGGTGCTTCACACAGCCTATCTTGACCTCGCCAAGGCTTCCAACATCATCCCCCATTCTGGAATTATAGCTAATCTCACTAAACTAGGTATAAATCCCTACGTCACAAGATGGGTTGCTAACTGGCTCACTGACAGAACCCATGCTGTAAAAGTTGCAGACTCCAAATCTGACTTCAAACCAGTGACAAGTGGAGTACCACAGGGTTCAGTCCTGGGGCCTCTCCTGTTTGGTATCTACTTCTCTGAAGTACAGGCTAACACAGAAGGCCTCTGGCTAAGGTAGTTCACAGATGACTGCAAACTAGGAGCCATAGTCGAGTCCCAAATGATGTGGACATCCTGCAGAAGAGCCTCACTGAGACAGATGCCTGGTGTCAGAGGCATGGCCTCAAGCTCAATGCCAAAAAGTGCATTGTTATCCCCTTTGCTAAAACCTCTGTACCCATGAACTACCACATAATCAGCAGTCTACTTAATGCCAAATGTGTGATAAGAGACCTTGGGACCCAGGTGGACAGTAATCTCTCCTTTGATAATCACATCACCACAGTAGTCAGGGAATCCTTCTATGTGGCACACCTCATCACAAAAGAGTTCTCATCCAGGAAAAAAGAGGTCATTGTTCCCCTCTACTCGGCACTCATTAGACCTATTATATAGTACAACACCCCTTTTGGAATGTACCTCACAAGACATCTGCAGCAGTTGGAAAGGCCACAGAAGTACCTCACAAAGAGGATTACTGGCAGCAAACAGATGCCCTACACTGACCGTCTTAAAAAACTCCTCTTGCCCCCCCCCCCACCCCAGTCTTCAACAGCTTCTGGCAACTATGGTATAGAGGTTGGGATCTGAAGCAAGAATCCAGTGTAGGATGGGCCCAGAATTGGAGTTTTTATTAGTCTGAGTAGGAGAGGATATGAATTGGTGGAAGCCATGAAAATTGAGACTGTGGCTAGGAGATGTGGTAGAAATTCTAGACCAGTCTATGTTAACATTACCTAGTATAATAATTGTGTATGAAACATATTCAGTAAGCCAGAAGAGAAGGATCTCAAGGATAGGAATATTATCTCCAGGAAGTATATAAATAGAAGCTATAGCAATTTTTTGTGAGGGTTTAGGTGACAGTTTACATTAAGAATTTCTGCTGGTGCAAAGCTAGGTACAGAAATTGAAAGTGGAGAGACATTAGGTTGTTCAGAGTAGAGGATGGCAACTCCTCCACCCATTTTATTGGTTCTGTCAGAACAAAAGATGTTATAATTGGAGGTAGAATTTCTGTGTTAGAGATATGAGGTTTTAACCAGGTTTCTAACGGGGTTAAGATATGGGGGGAAGTGTTAGTAGTCCAGGAGTGCAATTCAGTTATTTTATTTACAAGGCTTTGAATATTTACAAAGAAGTTATTTAATGATTTAGGAGCAGGAGTGAGGGCATAGGGTGGTAACTAAGGGAGTGAGGTATGAGGTGAGTATTTGTGAGAGGAAGAGGCAGATGGTCCAGGGTTGGGATGGATATCCCCTTCTAGAAGCAGTGCATCAATAAAAGTAAGAATATATGTGAGTAGGTTCAAAGAAGCAGGATTTCTTGATTTAAGAGTAATGGGGAGAGATGTACTTGGAAATGTATTAATTTGAAGAGGACAGAAGGTGAAATAAGAGAGATGGAGAGATTAGTTGTGAGTGAGGAGTAGTGTAGGTGATGTGACTGAAGGGGAGAGTAGGTGAAGGTGTTTGATAGCTAGGTGGAGTGTAGTATGAGGTTGACAATGAAAGGAAGAACAGAAGGGTGGCAGAAAGATAAAGAGGCAACATGTTGAATGATAAGTGCAGTATGAGAAAGAAGAGAAATAAATTAAGAGGTTGAAGGTAATTTGCACATATAGAGGCTAATGAGGAGAAACAGAGGCTTTATACAAATGTATAACTTGTGAAGCCTGATGAATAACAATGAGTTTGGCTTTCAGTACAAGAAGGGTCAAGTTGAGCTAACAGGTAGCATGCCGAGGTAAGGAATTCATTATGCAGACATCGCAACTCCTCAGTGTAACTTCAACTGACTGTTCAGCAGCAGAAGATGAAGAAGGAGGTGTTATGCATATGCATGGGAACCCTAAGTCACAGGCAATGGCTTAGCATTTTCAGAAGGGTAGAAGTATCACAGAGAAAACCAGTTTTTAAACTGAAGATGCACATTAATATTCACATGGTGCTTGTGTCACAAAACAGTTACATCTGTGCATGGAGAGGTCAACAGAAAGTAGCTCAAACTACATTTACACCCATATTTGTGCAGTCTGTTCCACTGACCAAGAACACTTAGCCACATTCAGCAGAGGGAGAGGTGAGGCTCTATCAGCATCTTGTTACATGAGGAGATCGTGCAGTTTAACATAATGGAATTAATAGTACCATGTTATACCATCAGTAGTATAGTATCAGTACCATGTTATACCATCAGTAGTATAGTATCAGTACCATGTTATACCATCAGTAGTATATCGGTACCATGTTATACCATTAGTAGTATAGTATCAGTACCATTTTATACCATCAGTAGTATAGTATTAGTACCATGTTATACCATCAGTAGTATAGTATCAGTACCATGTTATACCATCAGTAGTATATCAGTACCATGTTATACCATTAGTAGTATAGTATCAGTACCATTTTATACCATCAGTAGTATAGTATCAGTACCATGTTATACCATCAGTAGTATAGTATCAGTACCATGTTATACCATCAGTAGTATATCGGTACCATGTTATACCATTAGTAGTACAGTATCAGTACCATTTTATACCATCAGTAGTATAGTATTAGTACCATGTTATACCATCAGTAGTATAGTATCAGTACCATGTTATACCATCAGTAGTATATCAGTACCATGTTATACCATTAGTAGTATAGTATCAGTACCATTTTATACCATCAGTAGTATAGTATCAGTACCATGTTATGCCATCAGTAGTATAGTATCAGTACCATGTTATACCATCAGTAGTATATCAGTACCATGTTATACCATCAGTAGTATAGTATCAGTACCATGTTATACCATCAGTAGTATAGTATCAGTACCATTTTATACCATCAGTAGTATATCAGTACCATGTTATACCATTAGTAGTACAGTATCAGTACCATTTTATACCATCAGTAGTATAGTATTAGTACCATGTTATACCATCTGGCTATGAATTACTGTTTTCCTTACATGTGTACCATATAGACAATCTCAAATGGCGAAGAAGGGTAATAGATGTTGTTGCGAAAGGATCTTCAACTTGGACACTATCAGAAAGTGGTTTAACATGAAGGTCAGTAACTGATCTCCATGCATTTTTTTTTTTTTTGTTTTGGCATCTCAAACATTCATGAATCAAAACTTCTTCCCCACTTGGAGAAGAGAGCTATTTCAATGACCCTTCCAATAAAGTATGTGCTGTAGGACAGGAGAGAACAGAGGGGTTTGGTCTCAGGATGTGGAATACTCTGTAAATGAGTTATCTCTTCTCATGGAGTCAGTCTCAGAACCCTTTTCTCTGAAACAAGATGTTGCCAAAGAGACAGAAATGGAGAATCTGACTTTATGGAATTAATAAAAGAATGCCAGGGAGGGGAGTGGCACAAGGCCCCTTACATACTCATTCTGACCTTTTTGACTGTCCTTTGGTCTGCGGGGGTTCCTGCTTTCTTTTTGGGAACCTCCCCAGCATTGTTTTTAAATGTCTGCTTACCAGCATATTGCTGAGACAATTTGTTTTGTTTTGTTTCTTGATGCAGTTGGACAAGGGAGCAAAATAACAGTTGGAAAATTTAGAGTGGGAGGGTTAAACAAATTAGACAGATTCCCTGTATATTACCTTAACACTCTCATGACATTTTTGATATCTTTTGCAGCAATGGGACCACAATCTGTATCCAAAGGTAAATTTCAAAGCTCATGATTACATTCTCTATAAGGTTTTGAAAATGAAGGCAGGAAAAGCTCCTCAACACAGTATCAAGTTCCCCTAACAGGATTCCTGTCAGCCAGAATAGGTTGTATCATTCTCGGTTACACCACCCATGCTAAACTCACAAACACCCACAATGTACTGTTGAACCATCATCACATTCCTTCCTATTCATCCAGATTTTAGGCATTTATTTAGGTTTTGTGCATCTGGGTCACATTATTAGTTCTGTGCTTTACACACTGACTTATCCATTGCTCCAAGATTGTTCACAAAATGTCTAGACCCTGACATAGGGTACTGCAGACTATACAGTATGCACATTTTTCAAATGCATATGGCTTGCTTAACTTTGCAGAGTCTTTTTTGAAATGTCAAGAATCTTTCACTTGGATAAGAGATCTCCTACACAGGCTGAGATTCTATAGAGGACATTCAAAAGTCTTTTCTTGGTGTCATCGCACAGGATAGTATTTCTGGGGTGCCTGCATGCCCCCTAGGTATAAAGAGGCTTTCTTCCAGAGGAAAAAATGAATTTATATTTAAATCTATTCCATGGGTTTTCCACTCAGAATTGGAAAATACCTCAGGATTCTGAGTCTCATGGCATCCATAATTCTCATGATACCTCAAGCAAAACTCCACATGAGAATGATACAATGTTATCTGAAGTCTCTTTGGTCCTAGCATCCACACTGATTGTCTGTTCAAATTCCAGTTCTGGGATTTGTGAAAAGACAAGCCACTTGGTGGAGACATCAAATATCCCATTTTTCCCTTCTGCTTCAAAGCAGTCTGTCACAACAGACAACACAGATTTCATTTGGGGAGCTGTGTCTGGGGGAATAAAAGTGCAAGGTCTCTGAGACAAGAAAGACAGACGAAAGCATAAAAGAGATGCTAGCTCTTATAAATGGTCTCAACTATCTGAATCATTTGTGGTTTTCAGGCCCTCTTCAATTATTTACAGATAATATAGTGATGGGATACATAAACAAACAAGGATAGCCAGATCTTGCCTCCTTTGTAGACCAGCCATGTTAGCATGGGATACAGCTTTACAGCACAATCTTACTCTATAGGCATCCTGCATTCTATCAGAGCAAATTATGTGGCAGACAAGCTAACAGAACAAAGGCAGAGCCTAATGAATGGAAAACAGATCAGGGGTCTCCCAAGATTTGTTCCATCTGTGGTGAGTTCTTCAGGTAGAACTATTTGCCTCCTCTAAGCAATTAACTGGCAAAATTCTGTTCCATGACTCCATGCAAGAAGAAAACATTTTTTTTTCCTTGGACAGGAATGTTTCTGTATGCTTCTCCCACCCTTTCCACTCATACATAGGACACATTGGAGAGACAGATATGTTTATAACAGAATTACCATTCCCTGGACCAGGTTCCCATCCTTTGAAAGCAGAGTTCCTCCTTATCCCTATTTAAGTGCAACTTGGACCAACGGATGGGTAATCAGAAATTCAACCATGATTTGGCATCTATGTCTCTTAAGGGCAGAGACAGCCAGTAAATCACCCCCCCATGTAAATCAAATTTTAGAGTCACATTTTGGTTGCACAGCTAGGCTTATAAGGGCCCCAGTGGCCATTACTATAGTATACACCTATGAACCTATGGTATCCAGGGAACTTCTAAAGATGCAGGAGCAATTTGCCAAAGGTCATCATGGTGATGACCTTCTGGCCCAGGCAGCAGTGGTTCTCCCTTCACTGGCCAGGGGCAGTTACCACAGGATTCCTCACAGAATGGATTTACTCATACAGGAACAGGGGTGTTTGATACATCCCAACCCCAAACAACTATAACTGTATGAATGAATGATAGGGTATTATTACCTTTTAGGGACATGTTTTCCGAGGATGTGCAGCACGTACTAATAGAGGTAAGAAAGCCTGCTACTAGGAAATCTTATATAAGCAAATGGAAAAGTTTTTCTACTTGGTGCTGGCAAAACAGCCAGCACTCATATTTTATTTGATTGATTTGTTATCCTATGTCTCATTTCTCCATCAAGGTTAATTTGTCAGTCATTTCAGCAAGTCTGTCTAATGATCCTCCTCTTTCAATGTATTCTCATGTCAAGATGTTTTTGAAAGGGGTGCTACATAAGACTTCCAGAAAACTGTCTGTTCTTCCTTGTGATCATAATTTTGTAGTATAGATGCTACCTGACTTAAGTTCTTAACATGGAAATCACTTTTGCTGATTGCTCTGACCACTGCAAGAAGAATATCATAGTTACTAGCTCTTAGGATGGGACAACCTTACCTCATTTTTCACAGTGAAAGGGTTTCTTTGACAAATAATCCTTCTATAACTACTGAAGTGTTGCATGAGTTTACTTAAGCTAAACCTGTCCGTTACTGATGGCTTTCCATATAATACCATTGTTGAGAATGCTTCTCTGCAAGAAGGGCTACTCTCTTTGAATCACATCAGAGGGAAACTAATTCCCTTTCAAATAATAAGTGCCTGCACTACCCAAGCCTGTCAGACTATAAAAGTTTTTACCTGGCTGTTACCTATGGCCTCCCATATAATATCATCATCGGGAACACTCCCCTCTGAGAAAGCTTACTCTTTGAACCACCTCAGAGGGAACATAATTCTCTATCAACTAATAACTGTTTGCACTGCTGAAGTCTGTCAGACTATAAAAGTTTTTACCTGTCCGTTACTGACAGCCTCCCATATAATACCATCATCAGGAAAGCTCCTCTGGGAGAAGGATTGCTCTCGTTGAACCACATCAGGGGAACCTATTTTCCAATCAGCTAATAATTGCCTGCACTTCCCAAGCATGTCAGACCAGAAAAGTTTTTACCTGTCTGTTACAGAATGCCTCCCATATAATACCATTGTTGGGAATGCTCCTCTGTGAGAAGCCTTACTCTTTTTGAACCACCTCAGTGGGAACATAATTCCCTATCAACTAAGTGCTTGCATTGCTGAAGCCTATCAGACTATAAAAGTTTTTACTTGTCCATTACTGATGGCCTCCCATATAATAGCATCATCAGGAACGCTCCTCTGAGAGAAGGCTTGCTCTCTTTGAACCACCTCAGTGGGAACCTAATTCCCTATAAATTAATAAGTGCCTGCCCTGCTCACGCCTGTCAGACAATAAAAGTTTTTAGCTGTCCGTTAGTGATGGCCTTCCATATAATGCCATTGTCGGGAACGCTCCTCTGCAAAAGGGCTTACTCTCTTTGAACCACCTCAGCAGGAGCCTAATTCCATACTAACTAATAAGTGCCTGCACTACCCAAGCCTGTCAGACCATAAAAGTTTTTACCTGTCCATTACTGACAGCCTCCCATATAATACCATTATCGGGAATGATCCTCTGCAACAAGGCTTACACTCTTTCAACAACCTCAGTGGGAACCTAATTCTCTATCAACTAATAAGTGCATGCACTGCCCAAGCCTGTGAGACCATAAAAGTTTTTACCTGACTGTTACAGAAAACCTCCCATATAATGCCATCATCAGGAACGCTCTTCTGCAACAAGCATTACTCTCTTTGAACCACCTCAGAGGGAACCTAATTCCCTATCAGCTAATAAATGCCTGTACTGCTTAAGCCTGTCAGGCCATAAAAGTTTTTATCTGTCCATTACCAACAGACTCCCATATAATACCATCATCAGGAATGCTCCTCTGGGAGAAAGCTTACTCTCTTTGAACCACCTTAGTGGGAACCCAATTCCCTATAAATTAATAAGTGCCTGCACTGCCCAAGCCTGTCAGACAATAAAAGGTTTTAGCTGTCCATTACTGATGGTCTTCCATATAATGCCATCATCAGCAACACTCCTCTGCAAGAAGGCTTGCTCTGTTTGAACCACCTCAGTGGGAAAATAATTCCCTATTAACTAATAATTGCCTGCACTGCCCAAGCCAGTCAGATCATAAAAGTTTTTACCTGTCCATTACTGACAACCTCTCATATAGTACCATCGTCAGGAATGCTCCTCTGCAAGAAGGCTTACTCTCATTAAACCATCTCAGTGGGAACCTAATTCCCTATAAGCTAATAAGTGCCTGCACTGCCCAAGCCTGTCAGACCATAACAGTTTTTACCGGATCATTACCGCTGGCCTCTCATATAATACCATCATTGGAAATGCTCCTCTGAGAGAAGGCTTATTCTCTTTGAACCACCTTAGAAGGAACCTAATGTCCTATCAACCAATAAGTGCCTGCACTACCCAAGCCTGAGAGACCCTAAAAGTTTTTATCTGTCTGTTACAAACAGCCTCCCATATAATACCAGCATTGGGAACGCTCTTCTGAAAGAAGGCTTACTCTCTTTGAACAACCTCAGTGAGAACTTAATTCCCTATCAGCTAATAAGTGCCTACACTGCCCAAGCCTGTCAGACCATAAACGTTTTTACCTGTCTGTTACAAACAGCCTTCCATATAATACCATCATTGGGAGCACTCTTCTGCGAGAAGCCTTATTCTCTTTGAACCGACTCAGTGGGAACCTAATTCTCTATCAGCTAATAAGTGCCTGCACTGCCCAAACCAGTCATACCATAAAAGTTTTTCCCCTATCCATTACCAATGGATTCCCATATACTACCAGCATCGGGAATGCTCCTCTGTGAGAAGGCTTACTCTCCTTGAACCACCTCAGTGGAAACCTAATTCCCTATCAACTAATAAGTGCCTGCACTGCCCAAGCCTATCAGACCATAAAAGGTTTTACCTATCTGTTACTGATGGACTCCCATATAATATCATCATCTGAAACGCTCGTCTGTGCGAAGGATTACTCTCTTTGAACCACCTCAGCAGAAACCTAATTTCCCTATTGACTAATAAGTGCTTGCACTTCCCAAGCCTGTCACACCATAAATGTTTTTACCTGTCCGTTACTGATGCCTTTCCATATAATACCATCATCTGGAACACTCCTCTGCAAGAAGGTTTACTCTCTTTGAACCACCTCAGAGGGAGCCTAATTCCTTATCAGCTCATAAGTGCCTGCACTGTCCAATCCTGTCAGACCATAAACATTTTTACCTGTCCTTTACTGATGGCCTCCCATATAATACCATCGTCTGTAAAGCTCCTCTGCGAGAAGGCTTACACTCTTTTAACAACCTCCAGCAGGAACTTAATTCCCCATCAGCTAATAAGTGCCTGCACTGCCCAAGCCTGTAAAACCATAAAAGTTTTAATTATTACCGACAGCCTCCTATATAAAACCATCTTTGGGAATGCTCCTCTGTGAGAGGGCTTACTCTCTTTGAACTACCGCAGTGGGATCCTAATTCCTTGTCAGCTGATAAGTGCCTGCACTGCCCAAGCCTGTCAGAACATAAAAATATATGTCTATAGTTATGTTTGTTATTTAATATTTTCTCCTTCTGTACAGGTAGATTTGCTTGATAGTGCACACTGATGACAGCTACCTGCCACTAGCATTGTCCCCCCCA
This sequence comes from Protopterus annectens, assembly GCF_019279795.1. NCBI lineage: Eukaryota > Metazoa > Chordata > Ceratodontiformes > Protopteridae > Protopterus > Protopterus annectens. Next base: position 1,447,671,143 of record NC_056726.1, read on the forward strand.
CTCTATTTACTGGCATCATAGTACATAACACTCAGCCACTACTAACCTTGTATCCCTCAACTCTGTTAACAAGTAAATATATTATTTCATACTTACTACTAGCCTGCTCTTCCCCCACTCCATTTACTTGTATTTTACTATTCCATGTACATCTCTCCCAAAATCTAGCACAGCTTAACTACAATAATCTGGTAAAACTTGCATAACCCCTTACAGGAGCCCCCCTGCTTCTCTCACTCACTTCTCTACCATACTTCTTATGTCTATATCCACATAATAACATTAACCAGATACTTTTCTCTCTGCTGCACTGACCTGGGGGTGGATTTCCAGTTGACTGACTGTCTTTGTAATCTCTGACTCCTCAGCCTTGTGGTTGCAACACACTCCAATCACCCTCACTACACTCGGGCTCATTCCATTCCCGTACCCTTCCACCATTCCCACCCACCTTCACATCACTTATACTTATACACCTTAATTACACCCACTCCTTCTCCACAGCTAACCACACAGGACCACATCACTTCTCTAACTATATCCCTCAACTGCCATCCTCCACTCTTCCTCACCCCTCCAATATAATCACCTCCCACCCTTTCCTCCTTCATTACCTCTAACACCACCTTCACTTTCCCATTCCACTCTTACACATACCACTTCACTTCCCTGCACTACTCTTACACATATCACTTCACATCCCTGCACTTCCCCAACATCATTTTACAACTTCTCCCTTCTATACACCACTCATCTTTCCATCACCTGTGAATAAAACTCGCAAGTGCATAACTTTCCCTACCCTTCAATTATAACTGAACCTCAGGCATTATGATACTATATGGCATTACTGTCCTTGTAGTTCTTTCTTTACTTGCACACACTACCACATATCACACATACCTGGCTAACTCAACACCCCACTATGTCACTTCTTCCTCTACTGTCCCTAATTCCTTGCATTTCAATTCTCTTTCCTACCCAGCTATCTTCAACTTATCCACACCTCATTTTATCCCCATCTACACCATACCAATATATTACTATTCTTAATCTTCCCTGACATACACAAATACACGATCACATTACAACAACTCATTACCTACATAACTTCTAAGTTATCCCTCAGAGGAGATACTCATCCCAACCCAGGTCCTCCATCTCCTACTCCTGCCTCTCTCACCCAGTACCAAAATATTTTAATAGCCACAAGAAAATGCACTGACCTACTATTCCTAAACATTAATATATGAAAGATTAGAAATAAAGTCCAAGAACTTCATGCCAGTCTCTCTCACTATACCTCATATAGTATTCTCTTAACTGAAATTTGGTTAAAGCCCAAAAGCACAAATAATTAAATCCTACCACCCGGTTTCAATATTTTACATGACAATAGAAAAAATAGAAAAGGTGGTGGTGTTCCTATATTGTTTAAAAATGAACTTAATGTTGAAACTCTTGAGCTACCTATCCCTTCTCTTGAGAAAGCTGAAATAATACTCACCAGATTAAAAATAAATGCCAGAAAATGTATCAATATAATTAGACTGCTACATCCCACCAGCTAACAATATACCTATTCTAGAGAACTTACTTAATTGGGCTACATATTCTTCACATGAAGCACTTATCATGGCAGAGTTTAACATACACTGGTTAACTTGTTCTCAAATAATCCCATCAACACGATATATCTGCATGGATTTAGTCAAATTATCCAGTCACCAACTAGAATTGATAAATCTTATAAACAAGAATCTATTCAAGATTGGATTCTCATAAATAAAGCAGCCCTCTCCTACCAATTCGATTATCTACCAGACATCCTAGTGACCATCATCCTACCTTTCTACTAAAAATGCCAAACCAGCTACCTACTGCCTGATAAGAAATAAAACAAACTTTAATCCTAACCAATTTATTACAGCCTTAAAGCTTGTATATGGGAACCACTTAAAACTCTCCATCTTTAATGATGCTGTCCAATATTTCAGCTCTGTATTCCTAAATATCATAAACTCATATTCCCCTGCAAGAACAATACAGGTCAAATCTAACTATGCCTCCTTGGCTTACCACAGGAACTAGGTCGTTAATGAAACTACTAGATAAAACATGGACTAACTGGCATAAAACGAGCTCTCAAGCTCTCAAAACATCATACCTGAACTTAGAAATAAAGTCAAAAACAAGTCAAACTAGACAAAATAAACTACTATCATAATATACAGAAAAAACATCTAAACAACTCTCAAACATTCTGGTCTACCATCAACAAAGTTCTTTCACCTGGTAAAGCTAGTACACCTTCCCCCAGTCACAACAAACACCAAACACTACTGAAAACATAGCCACCCAGTTCAACAGGTATTTCACAGAATCAATTCTTACCTTAACCAAAACTCAACGTTCTCTAAAACATGTAATGCAAATAATGACAACAATTGCTTCTCTCTGCAACCTGTACCAATGGTGACAATTAAAAAACTACTAAAAAAATTAAGACCCACTACTCTAGCAGCAGATAAACTATCAGATGACTTTCTGAAACTTACTGCTGAGTCCATAGCCTATCCTGTAACAATTCTTATTAACCAATCTATAGCTGAAAGTCTAGTATCTGGAAACATTTCTTACATTATCCCTCTCCAAAAAGGTGGCACCTCAAAAGACATATCAAATTATTACCCCATTGCTATCCTCTCCCCTCTATCAAAAAGTCTTGAAAGGTGCATACATAGACAAATCATGGACCACCTTAACACCCACAAACTACTTACTAACACACAACATGGGTTTCTCCCCTCTCATAGCACTACTGCTGCCCTCTTGTCATTCACGGAAACTGTAAACAAATATAGAAACAATAGTAATTTTGTATTGGCTCTCGTTCTTGACCTCTCCAAGGCATTTGATACAGTAGCACATAATAAATCTAGCAATGTCCTTTCTACCCTTAATCTCTTTGAATCCACTATTAATTTTTTCCAAAGTTATCTATCAGGGTGACAGCAAGTAGTACAGTGGCACACTGACACTTCAACATTACCCACAGTAACAATAGGCATTCCCCAAGGCTCCATCCTGGAGCCACTACCTTTCTCTATTTTTACCAATAACTGTCACACGTCTATAACTCATGCTACAGTCATGCAATAAACAGATGATGCCATTCAAGAACTTCACACACTTATATAAGCATCTTTTATATTTGTTGAATCCTGATTACCTGACTATTAGCTAATTCATAACCCCAGTAAAACAAAACTTATACTTTTCAACCTGACTAGATACACTCCACCTTATCTACCTTTCAACATAGTATACAAAAATAACACCATTATCTCACCTGTAACCCACACTAAACTACTAGGCCAATGCAGTGCAACTTGAGATTTCACATTCACATTGCCCAAACCATAACAAATGTCCACAAAAAACTAGAGGTCCTATGTTGGAACAAACCTCTTCTGACAAAACAACCAAAGAAACAATAGCCCACACACACCTACTCTCTACACCCACATATGCCCCTCCAGTACTCACTAACCTAAGAAAAACAGATATCTTAAAACTAGAAACATGCTACAATAAAATCGGTAGATTTTCCACTGACTATCCTTATAAGACCCACTATTGTACGGCTCTGAAACAACTGCAATGGCTAGAATTCCCTAATCTACTTTTGTATAACCAGCTAAGACTATCCCATAAGATTCTACATCACCCAGAAAAAGCTCTTGCCCTGAGAAATGTACTCTAGCCATACATTGGTAATAGACTACTACAGTCAAGTAACATACAACTGTTAGAAGTCTCCAAAGCCAATACCTCTGCAGGTGAATCCCTATACCCTACCTATATAGCCAGAAGATGGAATTCCCTGCCCTCTAACCTCACTAAAAAATCCATGACAGCTGATTTCAAAACATCCTTAAAAAATTACCTGGCTAACACCTGTCTTTGCTCCTACTCCACCCCAGGGCAATATTTTTTCTTATGAAAGTAATCTCTAGTCCTCTCCTCATTAACTCATTCAGCAGTGTTAAGCAGATATTTAGGATATAACTTGACTTAGGACAAACTATTATTTGACTTAAGGGCAAACTATTATTAAATTTGTATTGATTTCTTCTTTACTGTATTGTACAACTCTGTTGAAACGTATCTTTGTCAAATGTGTATCATTCGTATTTGATGTACTACTACTATTGTTATTATTTGTGGAGCTTTTCTCCCTGGGCCTCCTCTAAAAAAGAACTATTTGCTCAGTCGAACTTTCCCGGTAAACAAATGTAAAATAGATAGATAGATAGATAGATAGATAGATAGATAGATAGATAGATAGATAGATAGATAGATAGATAGATAAACTATCCATATCCTGGTTTTCTTTCTAGAACCCAAAAACGAAGGAGAAAGGATACTTCTTTCTTTAAATATCTACTGACAACTCAGGTTCTATTTTGACAGAATAAATCTTTCAGAACTTCATTTCTTGTGAAGATAATAAGGAACAATGTGCATGAAAACAGACTACTTCTAAATGGCTGTCTACGGCTATTACTTTTTGTTATTTTCACCACAACAAATGTATTACAGGCAGGGTCAAGGCACACTCTACCAGGGCCTTGGCTTCATCTCTGTCTTTTTGGAAGGGGGTTGACTCCAGAAGTATTTTAGGAGCAGCAACTCAGTCCTCGGTGCAAACTTTTCCAAAGTGCTATAAAATAGATTCCTTTTCCAGGTTTAGGACTAGCTTTGTTAGACCCATTCTCCAGACCTCCTGGACACATCCTCTTCTAACTTCCAGTTGTTCTGAGGTATGGTAATCTACCCATATAGCTTAGAAAACTAAAGCAGTGATCATTCAAACCTATTGTTATGGTACATTTAATTAAATGACAGTACTATAATCACCGCTGCAATAGCCACTCCCTCTCTCCACTGACTCACCCCTTTTTTGTTTTTTTTTTTTTTTATGCCAGAGTGCAGACGTGTTTTTTCTCTTCCAAGCAATGTCCTTTTAGGGTATGGAATCTCTGTTTTAGTTGGCATGAAAGATCTGAAGGGCTTGCCAATCAAACTGGTTTGGCATATGGAAGGTACCCTGAAGCTTTGGACGCTTACCAGTTGTTATAATCTCTGCAGGATATAACCTACATAGCTTAGGCTACAGCAGAAGTGATCATGTGAAATATCTACTGTTACGATAAGTTTACTTATGCAACTAGACTTTTTCTACTTAAACAGTACTCAAACGCCTGAGTGCTAAAACTACAAACTTAACATATTTAATTTATGAAAACATTGATATTACAGCATTTTAGGTGTCACCTCCATCACCACCCAGAATCCCTACTTACAAATTCCATTCCAAGGTCTCATTCAAAATTAACCCCTTAGTAGTATGGGAGGCTGTGCAACTTGAGGCCTTGTCAGACAGAGTTACTGATGTATAACACATGAGTTGGTGTACTGCATGGTGACTGGGCAGTGACATGTGAGTGGTGTACTGCATGGTGACAAAGCATTACACCTCCTGGACACAGGAGGATTTCTCTGATGTGTGACATGTGAGTGGTGTACTCCATGGTGAATGGGCATTATACCTCCTGGACACAGGAAGATTTGCATGGGATAGTAAAATGTCTGATGCGCAAATTCCTTTCTCCCAAACAGAGGGCTTTTCTGTAGCATGCCTCAAGCAGTGAAACATCAGCTGGCAAAATGTTAAGGAATCAGGTTATATAGACTTATATCAAACTGGGTGATATTTAAGTGATGAAATAATGTTTTCCAGATCAACTATTCTGAAATTTAAACTTGTTTTAATTATAGCTCTGACTTTGACTATTCAAGTCTCATCTAATTAAAACAACTCTATAAAGATCCCATGGATGATCTATTTACTAAAACCTCTTAGTTTAGCTTTGCCAGATATTTCAAATACTCTTCTTTGATATTATCTTTTACCTGCTGACCTCTTCTGCCACATAATGTCCTTACATAGCTTCATTCTTTTTCCACATATGATTGATATCCCCATTAGCTATTCATATTATAGAAACTATTCTACCTTCACAAGCATATCTGCATTGCTATTACTCAGTCTGTGTTACTCACCACTGAAAGCTCTTACTTATTTTGTCCTGCCATCACCCAGAATGATACCACAGTACAAGGACAAAATGATTGACTTCAACAATTGGCTAAGCTTCTGGTGTCATTCTAAGGGGATCCTGTATCTGTCTGCCTGGGATGACATGATCAACAAACCACGATGCTTTGCCAGAGATGGCCTGCACCTGTCACCTTTGGGATTCCGGATACTGGCTAAGGCTCTTGCCACCCCTATAGTGCCTTTTTTAAGCAAGGTTCAAATGACAAATTCACCACCGTAACAGATACAAGCAAGCAAAACCTGAGAGTAATGCTACTTAATGCTAGATGTCTAAACCTCAAAATGCACTCACTCGAGGCCCTCCTTAAAATGGAGAACATCGACATCTGTGACATGACAGAGACCTGGTTCAAGGCTCCAGAGACCATCCCTGCATTACCAGGCTATAATTCATACCAAAATTTTCAACCACCTAACCTAGACCGAAAAACTAAAGGCAGAGGCGTGTACATATTCATTAAGACATCCATACCTCCAGGCTAGTTGCTTAGCATAATGCATCTGAGATTATCCAAGTGCAACTAACTCTGGGCAAGACCGCAATCCAAGTTATAGCTTGCGGCAGATCCCCTACCATGCCCCAGGATTCCCACTCTTAATTTCTTGATAGACTGGAAAATATTAGGGTACAACCTACCACCCTAATAATGGACGATTTCAACTACCCTACCATTAACTGGGAAAACTACTCATACCAACTGCTGTGCTCAATATTTTCTGGAATTCATAAAATAGAACGCCTTGGATCAACTTATTCACACCCCCACCAGGGGCAGCAATATCCTAGACCTGGTCATTACCAACATGAGCAACTGGTGTTCCAAACCAGAGGTCAAATCCTTGTTGGTCAGATCCAACCACAATCCAATCCCCCTAGAAATCCACATCCCACCCCCACCCCCCCATTAGGGAAACCAATGTAAAAACTTCTCCAAAGCCAACTTCACGCTTCTTATGACAGAAGTGGCAAACTTCACGACACCCATGCTGACGGACAATAGAGGTACAACTGCTGAATCCTACACAATTGCACTTTATAAGCACTTACACGAGTGCATGAATCGTGCAATCTCTAATAGAACCAAGATGCTATCCTCCATAAAAAGGGAGCCAATCTGGTGGTCCCCTGCCATAAACAAACTCTACAACAGAAGAAAGAAACTGTTGCAAAAAAGAGAAAAATCCCATGATTGGAGGAACTCCCTGGTCAGCCTCAGTAGAAGCTGAGATCCCTCGTAAAATGCTCCAAAGCTAGTTACGAAAAAAAAAATCGCCACTGATTCTAAAGACAACCACAAAGCATTCTATAGCTATGTCAAAAATCTCAATGGCAACACTCAGATCTGCTCTGAGTTACAGCACAACGGCACTAAATATATAGAACCAACTGATATTGCCAACATCCTGGTAGATAGGTTCAGTGATAACTTTACCCCCATCTCATCCCCTAAAGGGCCCATCTCTATACCTGAAGAATGCAAAGTTCCTGTAATCACGGCTGCACAGGTAAAAAACACACTCTTCAAAACCAAGAACACAGCATCCATGGGACCTGACAACATCCCAGGCTACATTTTACATGAACTACAGAATGAACTGGCACCCCACCTAAGTACCATGTTCACTCATAGCCTAACCTCAGGCTTTGTGCCCACTGAATGGTGCACAGTGACTGTTATCCCACTCCACAAATGGGGAGTCACCACTGACCCCGGGAACTAGCACCCCATTAGCCTGATGAGCCTGGTCTGCAAGGCTATGGAATGTATCATCATGGAACTTATAAACAATAACATTGGTAATCTCCAAATTCTGGACCCCACCCAGTTTGGGTTTGTAAAAGGCAGATCATGTCTCCTAAACCTGAAAGACTTCTTTGAAGCAGTCACCAAAGCCGTAGATGAGGGTAAGGTGGTTCAAATAGCCTATCTAGATCTTGCCAAGGCTTTCAACACCATCTCCAACTCTGGAATTATAGATAAACTCACTAAACTAGGTATAAATCCCTATGTCATAAGATGGGTTGCCAACTGGCTCACTGACAGAACCCAAACTGTGAAAGTAGCAGACTCCAAATCCGACTTCAGACCAGTGACAAGTGGAGTACCACAGGGTCCAGTCCTGGGTCCTCTCCTGTTTGGTATCTACTTCTCTGAAGTACAGGCTAAAACAGAAGGTCTTTGGCTAACAAAGTTCACAGATGACTGCAAACTAGGAGCCATAATCAAAACTCCTAATGATGTGGACATCCTACAAAAGGGCCTCACTGAGACAGATGCCTGGTGTCAAAGCCATGGCCTCAAGCTCAACGGCAAAAAGTGCAGTGTCATCCCTTTTGGTAAAAACTCTGTACCCATGAACTACTACATAGGTGGTAGTCTACTTAACACCGAAAGTGTGATAAGAGACCTTAGGACACAGGTGGACAGTAGTCTCTCCTTTCATAATCACATCACCACAGTAGTCAAGAAATCCTTCTATGTGGCACACCTCATCACAAAAGGTTTCTCATCCAGGAAAAAAGAGGTCATTGTTCCCCTCTACTCGTCACTCAATAGACCCATTATGGAGTACAACACCCCTTTTGGTATGTATCTTACAAGACATCTACAACAACTGGAAAGGCCACAGAAATTCCTCACAAAGAGGATTACCATACTCAAACAGATGCCCTACGTAGACCGTCTCAAAAAACTCCAGCTTTACACTTTGCATATCGCCTACTTAGAGCCGCTCTCTGCCTAACATATAAAGCTATGTCAAACCCAGATCTGTTGGACATGCTCCACTTAAAGAAATACCAATCCCTCCAAGCTACATGCTCTAGGGACCTAAACCTTGTCACCACAATAAACAGAACATGCTGGAGGGATAGATTCCTGTCCCAAAGTCTTTCCATACCCTGTAACAAGCTACCTATCTATATCAAACAAAGCTCCTCATTAGAAAAATCCTGATGATTGATGGGAGATAGAAATTCACCCCGGGGATCACTTCTGTGGCTCTGCTCGACAGGGGCACAGGAAAATAATTTTCTTGGGTGGCGAAAGCCAGGGTACCTTTTGGCTAGGGTTATATAGGCCCTAGGGCCAATAGTCTAGTACCTGCCTATGAACCTATGAACCTAATGTGGATAATATTCATGATGCCTTTCTGCAATACATCTTTCCTAGGCCACAACAGCAAGTTTCTTGACGTGGGTCACAGTGATGGTGAAACCTTCCATCAGTGACATGCTCTTCTGCATGGCCGTATAACAGATGTCAGCCTCCTTACTGCAAAATACCACATTTTTTGAGTATTCATATAATCTACATTCTGGTGACCAGCTGATAAAAGTTCTCAACTACTGTCTTCCTTGATCTTAAATTTTATACTATTATATCCTCATTTCTAGACGGGACAAGCCAGTACATAACAAGTATAAAACTTCCTGAATTTCAGGCATCTTGTCTTCACTTACAAATGCTCTAATTTAGAAATGAGCAGAGACAAGTAACATCCATGTATCTGAACCTGAACACAAAAGCGTCAGCAATGACTGAAACTCATTTTTCACTGTGGTGTGCCCTATTCCACCCAAGGAGCTTGCTAAATTTCTGAAAGAAGACATCAGATCTCTGCTGCCTGGCTGTAAATGCACCTGACAGAAAAGTAACATGAAACTACTGTGCACTTAATTCCTCCTCAAAGCTCTGTACACCCCCCCCCCCCTCCCCCAGCTCCATATACAGACTACAAATATGAAAAGCTATAGCAGTTAATTGCAGAAGATAAATACCTCAGTCTTTCATATGTGCTCAGCATTGGTTAAAATGTAGTAATCTTCACATACTTCTATGCTTTTCAAATGATCATTTTCCACCCAAAAATGCTTGAATTTACTATATTAAAAGTACACCCTAATGCATACTAAACAAACACTGAATGCTAATTAGGCTTATAAGGAAATTTTGTGTTTCTACATTATTTACACCACTGTGTCAGACTAGTTTGCTTTTAACATTTTATGCATTTGTATGTCATAGAAACAAAAGCAAGCAGAAGACTGTGCCTTGATCCCAGAGTATATTAACCATTAACATCTGCAAAAATTAGAATACATTTATATTAATTTTGCATCACTAAACAGTTTTGTGGACAGCCTCCTTACTAAACAAACAATAAGAATAGGTCATAAAAAGCACAATGTCAATAAATTTCAAAAACATAATGCAATCAAGATTATTTTCCAAAATGCCACCTGTATACCGAGTCTGTGAGTTATTAGTGATGCATTAAATATAACTGAGATGAATATGTCTCTTAAGCACTGCATGTCTGACACACAGTAACCATATATGATCCAACAAAAAAAATAAGCAAATAAAATAGTAATCAGTTAATCAACATTCTATGCCAGACTGGTAGGCAAAAGATTAGGACTACTGCATAGACTTATGTTATTTCAAGTTTTCTAATGAATCTGAGTTACCATTAAACCAGCTAGAGTGGAGAGGTTGAGAGAACTGGAAACAGTTGTACATTTTGTAGCCGGTTGTGAGGCACTAATGGCAGAAGATTGTATACTGAAAGGCATAATAATGCAGCAAGATGGATGCACTGGGGACTGTGCAAACATTATGGTACTGAAGTGGCTGAAAAACATTGGAAACATGAGCCACAAAGCATCATAGAAAATGATGCATTTTATATTAAATGGGATCACCCAGTACCAACTGTTCAAAAAATAGATGCGAGAAAACCAGATATAGTAGTCCATGAAAAGAAGACAAAAGTAGCACTGGTTATTGAAAATGCTACACCCAGTGACTACAGTGTCCTACGTGATGAGAGAAACAAAGTCATAAAGCATCAGGATTTGCAGGCAGAAATGAGGGCAATGTGGAAGAACGATACCGAGACTGTTCCAGTAGTAGTCAGGGCAACAGGTCTTATAAAAAGGAAGGGTCTATATTAAATTACTGAAAACTGAATTCACCAAACGGTATTGCCATCGAAAATACCGTTCAGTGAATTCTGAATTTTGCGATTGCAGTACAGTAAAGATCGGAAAATTTGCCCTTTCCTCACTGTAGTGCAATCTTGGAGTTGGTATATATAATTATCGGGGGGTGTGGGGGCCACAGCCTCCACAAGAGCAAATTTGTTGAATGGTATTGTCGATGGAAACACAGTTCAGTGAATTCAACTTTCGATTATTTACTATAGACCCAAAAAACAATTTATAGTCATATTTGGAAATATTACCAGTTCATGTAACTCCATACAAATTGCAGAAGGAGTCATTACTAGGCACATTGCAGGTGCTGCGAAGAGTACTTTTGGCTAACATCAAAGACTGAAACAATACTAATTTCATGAACTTTAATCGTACTTTAACTTAGGAATGGTGTCCAATCCTGTCAATATCTGAGTTTTTTGGCTTCTGCTACATACCTACAATCAACTGCATTACTAGCTGAATTAAGTACAAACTTGCAGTGTTAAAGACTGTACTGCATTTCATTTTTCTGTCTATTTAACTGTTTCATTAAATATTGTGGTCTGTATCTCTCTGTAGTTATTTATCTCTCTGTAGTTATTTATTTTTCTATTTAATTGTTTCATAGAATACTGTGGCCCCTCTCTGTCTCTGCAGTTAGTTTCCCGCCTGCCCTCCCTGTTCTTGGTGGCTTTGGAATTGCCCGCCCCTCTTGTAAATTTGTGTTTGAACACTCTTCCTGGGTCTATCTCATTTGCTCACTCAACCGAGTACAGTGAGATGATAATTTGACTTTAGACACTCCTACCAGTCCCATCTGTTCAGCTCTATCCCAGCTCTATTCCAGCCTAGTGTCACTAGCTCACTCTACCTAATACAGAGAACATTTGTGAAGGGCAAGCCACTTCGGTCCTTAATTTTGAATTATCTTCTGTTTCTCCTTTCTCCCTTTCCACTTTCCAAAAAATAAATTTCTAAGCTTGTTTCCTGCCTTTCCTGCAACTAATCTAGTCCAGATACACATTTGCTGTAACCCGGACTGTTTGTAAGCTGCTGAGCCCCCAAAGTCTTTCTGTGTTGGAAGGAAGCCTTCCAGCTTGTCAGTGGGAGTGGTAAGCACTAGGTAGCCTATCTACCACAAGAGTGGTTTCTGGCTCAGAAATTGTAGTTTATTGGCTGTTTGGGCAGTTTTTCCATCTCTTTCAATTTTGTGGTTTAACAGCCTGAGTTTGCACTTGTTTCCCACCTTTTCTGTAACTAGTCTAGTCTAGATACAGATTTGCTGTATCCAGGACTGTTTGTAAGCTTCTGAGCCCCCCAAGCCTTTCTGTGTTGGAGGGAAGCCTTCTAGCTTATCAGTGGGAGTGGTAAGCACTAGGTAGCCTATCTACCACAAGAGTGGTTTCTGGCCCAGAAATTGTAGTTTATTGGCTGTTTGGACAGTTTTTCCATCTCTTTCAACTTACTGGTTTAAAAGCCAGCGTTTGCACTTGTTTCCCATCATTCCTGTAACTAGTCTAGTCCAGATACAGATTTGCAATATCCAAGACTGTTTGTAATCTTCTGAGTCCCCCAAGCCTTTCTGTGTTGGAGGGAAGCAATCTACCTTATCAGTGGGAGTGATAAGGACTAGGTAGCCTATCTACCACAAGATCCAGGTACAGATTCTTAGCTTTTGCAATTGAGTTTGCTTACTCCTGCTCAGCACTTGTTCAGAACTTTTTGTTAGCACTAAATAAGCTACAAATTACTACAGCTCTCAACCTTCCTCTTTATCTAGAGGAAAACAGTTGTTGTACTTACTATCCTAACTTGCTTAGAGAAAAACAGCTCTTATACTCACTTTCCTCACTTGTCTAGAGGAAAGTAGTTTTTTATTCAGGCATGTCCAAGGGTCAGCTCCCAGTGTTCTCTCCTGTCTATCTGATGAGTCTGGGCATCTTGGGAAAATGTAGTAATTGCCTCATGTACACAGACAACCCTCACCTCCTACCACCCAACACCACAACCTCTGAGAGATGCACTTAACTAGCCAAACTGGAGGTAAAGCTCTCTCCAACCAAGATTGAACTTGACAGTCAAGAGGACAAGGTAAACACTTGCAATGCACCAAACTCATCACATATTCCCACTAAACCTACACCTCCAAAATCCACACATAGAAATACAAAAACATTTGCAGAAGCTCTCAATAATAATCTGCTCAAGCAACAGAGACCTCCAAAGCAGAAACGCAAGCAACCTCCACCCTCAACACAACCCAAATGACACATAGCCCATAGACTCAGTGTGCCACTCAACCACAGCCCATAAGGCAAAACAATGTAACCAATACACTAGTCATAGATGACTCTATAGTCAGGCACACTGATGTCCCACTCACCAAGCTAAACAAGGAGAAGGTTACTGTCAGCTGCCTGTCAGATGCCAAGTATCCACCACATAACCCACCCACTCAGGTCACTCCACAACAAATACAAATATGACTCTGTCATTGTCCATGTTGGTGTGAATGACCAGAGATGTGCCTCCCTGGAGTACATGAAAAGAGACATGGAAGAGCTCTCCGATCTTGTAGCCCAGGCAAGTATGACCCTAGCCCTAAGCAGCATCCTGCCATTGCCCAGAATGATATCACAGTACAAGGACAAAATGATTGACTTCAACAATTGGCTAAGCTTCTGGTGTCATTCTAAGGGGATCCAGTATCTGTCTGCCTGGGACGACATGGTCAACAGACCATGATGCTTTGCCAGAGATGGCCTGCACTTGCCATCCCTGGGATTCTGGATACTGGCTAAGGCTCTTGCTGTCCCTATAGTGCCTTTTTTAGGCAAGGTTCAAATGACAAATTCACCATTGTAACAGGAACAGGCAAGCAAAAACTGTGAGTAATGCTACTCAATGCTAGAAGTCTAAATTTCAAAATGCACTCCCATGAGCCACTCCTTAAACTGGAGAACATAGGTTCAAGACTCCAGAGAGCACCCTTGCATTACCAGGCTATAACTCATACCACGCTTTTCGGCCCCCTACCCTGGACAGGAACACCAAAGGTGGAGGTGTGTCCATATTCATTAAGGAGATCCACACTTCCAGGCTAGTTGCTCAGCATAATGCATCTGAGGTTATCCAAGTGCAACTAACTCTGGGCAAAACTGCAATGCAAATTGTAGCTTGCTACAGATCCCACACCATGCCCCAGGATTCCCACGCTTCTTCTTGATATACTGGAAAATATTAGGGTTCAACCAAACACCCCAATAATGGGCAATTTCAACTACCCCACCATTAACTGGGAAAACTACTCATGTACCAACTCTTTTGCTCAACGTTTTTTGTAATTCATAAATTCTAACGCCTTGGATCAACCTATCCACACCTCCACCAGGGGCAACAATATCCTAGACCTAGTCATTACCAACATTAGTGACCGGTATTCCACACCTGAAGTCAACTCCTCATTGGTCAGATCCAACCACAAGCTAATCACCCTAGGTATTCACATCCTGCCCCCACCCCCCATTAAGGAAATCATGGTAAAAAATTTCTCCAAAGCCAACTTCATGATTCTTAAGACAGAAGTGGCGAACTTCATGACACCCATGCAGATGGATAATACAGTTATGACTGCTGAATCCTACACAGATGCACTCTATAGTCACTTACACGAGTGCATGGATTGTGCTATCCCAAACAGAACCAAGATGCTATCCTACAAAAAAAGTAAGCCAATCTGGTGGTTCCCTGCCATAAACAAACACTACAACAGAAGGAAGAAACTGTTGCAAAAGAGAGTAAAATCCAATGAGTGGAGGAGTTCCCTGGTCAGCCTCAGTAAGAAGCTGAGATCCCTTATAAGATCATCCAAAGCTAGCTATGAAAACAAAATTGCCACTGATTCTAGGGACAACCACAAAGCATTCTATAGCTATGTCAAGAATCTCAATGGAAACACCCAGATCTGCTCTGAGTACAGCACAACAGCATGAAAATTACAGAACCAACTGATATTGCCAACATCCTGGCAGATAGGTTCAGTGCTAACTTTACCCCCCTCTCACCCCCTAAAGGGCCAATATCTATACTGGAAGAATGCAGAGTCCCTCTAATCACAAGTACGCAGGTAAAAGCTGCACTCTCTAAAGCCAAAAACACAAAATTCATGGGACCGGACAACATCACAGGCTGCGTTTTACATGAACTTCAGAACGAACTGGCTTCCCACCTAAGCACCATATTCAATCATAGTCTCACATCAGGCTTTGTGCTCACTGAATGGCACACTGCAACAGTTATCCCACTCCACAAAAGGGGAGCCACCACTGATCCCGGGAACTATCACGCTATTAGCCTGATGAGCCTGGTCTGTAACACCATGGAACGTATCATCATGGAACTCATAAATAAAGACATTGATAACCTCCAAACTCTGGATCCCACCCATTTCGGGTTTGTGAAAGGCAGATCATGCCTCCTGAACCTGATCGACTTCTCTGAGGCAGTCACCAAAGCCGTAGATGAGGGTAAGGTGGTTCACACAGCCTATCTTGTCCTCACCAAGGCTTTCAACACCATCTCCCATTCTGGAAATATAGCTAAACTCACTAAACTAGGTATAAATCTTTACTTTACAAAATGGGTTGCCAATTAGCTCACTGACAGAACCCACATTGTAAAAGTTGCAGACTCCAAACCTGACTTCAAACCAGTAACAAGTGGAGTACCACAGGGTTCAGTCCTGGGACCTCTCCTGTTTGGTATCTACTTCTCTGAAGTACAGGCTAACATAGAAGGCCTTTGGCTAATGAAGTTCACATATGACTGCAAACTAGGAGCCATAGTTGAGTCCCCAAATGATGTGGACATACTACAGAAGGGCCTCACTGAGACAGATGCCTGGTGTCAGAGCCATGGCCTCAAGCTCAATGCCAAAAAGTGCATTGTCATCCTCTTAGGTAAAAACTCTGTACCCATGAACTACCACACAGGCGGCAGTCTACTTAACGCCAAATGTGTGATAAGAGACCTTGGGACACAGGTGGGCAGTAGTCTCTCCTTTGATAATCACATCGCCACAGTAATCAGGAAATCCTTCTACGTGGCACACCTTATCACAAAAGGGTTCTCATCTAGGAAAAAAGAGGTCAATGTTCCCCTCTACTTGACACTCATTAGACCCATTATAGAGTACAACGCCCCTTTTAAAATGTACCTCACAAGACATCTGCAGCAGCTGTAAAGGCCACAGAAGTACCTCACAAAGTGCATTACTGGCCTCAAACAAATGTCCTACAATGACCATCTCAAAAAACTCCAGCTTTACTCCGTAGCATATCGCCTAATCTGAGGTGATCTCTGCCTAACATATAAAGCTATGTCAAACCCAGAGCTGTTGGACATATTACACCTAAAGAAATCCTAATCCCTCTGAGCTACACACTCTAGGGACCTAAACCATGTCACCACAATAAACAGGACATGCTGGAGGGATAGATTCCTGTCCCAGAGACTTCCCATACTCTGGAACAAGCTACTCATTTATGTCAAGCAAAGTTCCTCATTAGCACTCTTCAAGAAAAATCTTGATGAGTGGATGGGAAATAGGAAATACACCCCGGAGATCACTTCTGTGGCTCTGCTAGACAGGGGCATAGGAAAATAACTTTCTTGGGTGGTGTAAGCCAGAGAACCTTGTTGGCTAGGCTTACATAGGCCCTTGGGCTGATAGCCTAGTACCTACCTATGAACCTATGAACCTATGAAAAGAGGTGAAGAAATTAAAAAAAAATATTGCTTTAATATTTGGCTTCCACCTGTGAGGATGGCTAGATAAATGGTTAGATATAAAACATGGGGACATATGGAGTTCATGGATGACACTATATATTTATACACAGGAAAGGAAGACTTCAAGACATCTGATCACTAGTGTCCAACATCACTGCAGGTCCTCTTTTAGTAGGAGTCAAGTGAATAACGGCATCTTGGCTACTGAAATACCTAGTAAAAGATTCAGTGTTCCCATACGTCTCTGTTGCAGTGTTAGAGCCATGGCCTGTCTTGTACCTCCATTCATAAATGAGAACGCCATGGGCACAGAGAGGTATATCTTCCTTTGAAGTGGGTAGCATATTAAACAAATAATACATCAGGTTACTTAGTGGCACAACAACACTGGCATATGGTGCAGGCCATTTAGTAGTGCAAAGTGAATCTGGTGGCAATCTTAGCCTTTGTGTGAGACAAATATTTGTCTATTAAGGATGAAAAGAGTTGTCAAGATTTCCATATAGCCCATGCACGTGTGTGTGTGTGTGTGTGTGTGTGTGTGTGTGTGTGTGTGTGTGTGTGTGCGCGTGTGTGTGTTTGTGTGTATGTGTGTGCATGTGCGTGTGTGCATGTGCGTGTGCATGTGTGCATGTGCGTGCGCGCGCACGCGTGTGTGTGTGTGTGTGTGTGTGTGTGTGTATGTGTGTTTTGAGTACAGTCAAGAAGTGTGCTTGTTTCAAGTTTGACTTTCCAAGCAGTTTACTAGCAAGTAGTTTTACTTGATGGGTCATTCTTAATCCAGTGTCCACACAACTTTCTAAAATCAACCAGGAAATCTGCTTTATAACTGTTTTGAAATACACTGTCACATGGATAATGGAATGAAAGGTAATGATAATAGGAAACCAGAATTCAAGAACAAAAATAAATCTAAGAAAACTTTGGCATATAAAACATAAATATACATTGTAAACATACCTCTCAACTTCTTAGTGCAAGAAATCTCTACAAAACCTGACAAAATGGGGGTCAAAGGCCCAAACATAGGACATATTTTAAATATAGCTCTTATAAACTTAGAAAGTTGCTAGAGTAATAGGGTTTGTTTTAACATACATTTTCTGAAGGATATGAAGTCTGAAACTCAAGTGTATGCCATTATTTAATTACTTCAGTCCTCAGGTCATCCCAGTGATTTGCTAGAAAATCATAAATTTTATGAGGAACAGACCAAAAATATGAGCCAAAAATTTGGACAGTTGAGAGGTACGAATGTAAAGAGTGCATAAAAGTAATGAAATACCCCAATTGATACAAAATCTACTGATGCCAGTTTCCAGGTCTTCCAGTACCATGGCCATCAAAATCTTGCTATTGTGACATAAAACCTAACATGAAGTTCCTCCGGTTATTCTTGCATATGAAGCCATCTGTTCATAAACAATGAACTAATATTCCAGCCAGTACAATGCAGGACATTTTTACAAGTACTACCTTAAAAACTGTTTGTGGAGTCCTAAGCAACACAACAGAATGAAGAGGACCAGTCAAAGGCTCAATGTGTGTAGCAGACAAATCAATGAAAAATGCAACACCACTAAATTCAGTACATAAATGTAATTTATCCATCCAGCAAAATACATAGAGCATTAGTGAGGTTAAACAATTCTTATTTATACATTTACATTTTCTTGCAGTATAATCTCAAAGATTGATACATAACTGGTACCACTGACAGTGAAATAACTCGCCAAGCTTCATACAAAAGCACACACACACACACACATACACACACACGTATATAAATATATATATATATATATATATATATATATATATATATATATATATATATATATATTTACTCCTCATATAATGGTTCCTGACTTAAGTACATTTTTTCTGGTAAATTAATCTCTTGCATCTATGAAAGCTTGTGGTTGCATTGTACCATGGGATATATCCTGTATCACTAATACACAAACATATATCTTCTATACTGTGGTAAAGAAAACTGCTGAAGTAGTAAAGCACTCAGTAAACCACATAGTATGATCTTCAAAATGTGTCATTTTACAAACTACTTATTAAGATATGCCTCATAAAACAAAATTAGTAGTCTGCAAACACAAAAAATTGGGTAATTTATTGTTTGTAAGTTGTCATAACTTACCGAATTGCAGATGGGATTCCTACACGTTATGCATGTGACTCAGTTTTCAGAGAATCTATTTGTTATTGCTAGGCATCTGGATGATTAGTTTCCCGCTGTGAGGCATATGTCTGCCCATCTGGCAGTTTCATAACCTGTCGTTTTTTCAGGATTAGAGTCTCATTTAATCTCACGTCTTGACATAGAAGGATATGATTCAAGTCTCAACAGTAACCTCTTTAGGATAGTTTCTTCCATGTGGAAAAATACTCAGATTTCAGCCAAAGCAATTGAAAACCATACAGGTATTTTGGTAGTTAGCAAGTGAAAGCTATTCAACTGACAACTGGAATATTGCAACCAAAATATAGCACAGTTTGTAAGCAAGCATGTCAACCACTGACCTAATGTACTACATCAGAGTGAACTGTCAGATAACACTGTATTACAAAATACTGTTTCAGAAAGACAGGAATATTCAAGGTCACAGGCAGACAGACTGACACATCCACACACTTCAACAGCTATACATCTCAAGCTATGGTAATTACATACTGTTGAGCTTCAGAATTCATATCCTTCCAAAAATGTGAGCGAACAGAAACAGTGTTATTCAAGAAAATTCTTAAGTTTATAAGGCACTATTTAAATCCTGTCTGTATTTTTGCACCCCATTATTATAGTCTTTATCTGGATTGTCCCGATCATGCTCCCAAAGATGACCACCACTTTTCTATCAGTGATTGAGGTGTCCACACCCAGACATGGCAGGCTATGAAATCATGGTCTCGGGTGTACTTCTGACAGGAGCTCATCCAGCAGACATCAGTCATGTTCTAATAGCAGCACCACATCTGACCATTAGCATGGACGTGCTAGTGCAACTCCTGGCAGTGACAGTTCTCCAGGTCAGGGATGACAATAATGAGCTGTCACCTCTACTATGCAAAGCTTACACCTGTCTGATATACCAGGGTTTACAGCTAGCACAGAGCTTGGCTGTGTTCTTGCAAACAGTCACACATACACACGCTTCACCTTGAGTGCCCACACACAAATACACACACATAACAGCTACATGGGTCAGTCAGGAGGCTTACAGCCTATTCTCACTCAGTGGCCATTTGATACTTTATCAAAATTTCTGCCTGTCTGTCTTTCTTTCTCACAAGCACTCGCTACCTTTTGTGTCATCCTTGGCCTCCTGCCCCCATGCATAAACCTGGTGCTAATGATGATGTGTGCTATATCCTTGATCTTCTGTATTTTGGATTCAGGGATACATAACACTTTTGTCTGATACCCAGGGTGCATAGCTGACTTTGTGCTTAGTATATATGTGTTGGTGATCGTCTTTTGAAAACTGTACTGCTTTCTTACAGTTTTTTAAATGTCTGAATCTTAGATGCATGATGCCTATTACTTGATAGCGAGCACATCTATTGATATAAGTCAGTGCTGTTACATATTCGTGTCACTGCTTTAAAAAATCAACCACCTTCTACTTAGTTACATTAGAAAGTAACAGTATACAAGGGTATGTCATTCAGTTATGTTGTTAGCTATTTATGG
This sequence comes from Protopterus annectens, assembly GCF_019279795.1. Classification (NCBI taxonomy): domain Eukaryota; kingdom Metazoa; phylum Chordata; order Ceratodontiformes; family Protopteridae; genus Protopterus; species Protopterus annectens. The sequence goes on from NC_056726.1 coordinate 1,447,691,810, forward strand.
TCCTCTTCTAAGTTCAACACTTACCTTATGTCATTCAGTTATGTTGTTAGCTATTTATGTTCCTCTTCTAAGTTCAACGCTTACCTTGGAAGTCTAGCAGTTACAAGAGTTTTAATTGGGGCTGAGTCTGTTTGATGCAAGCAATTCACAGCCATTACATGGGTAAGTAAAGGTTGTTAGTGTTGACTGGCATCAATGTTACTGTATGTATGTGCATAGGATGTCGGTTTTATCCCCTTAGGTGGTGAGCATGTGTGCTTGCTGTTGCCTTTTGGCCAGGATGAGGTCATGTTGTGCAAGCCTACATCTGCCTACACCCACATTGGCTAGTGGTTCCCCTTCTGACTCCTCACTTGCATCTGAGTGCATTGACCTTGCCAGTGGTGGTGGGATGTGTACCCTTTTACCTTGGTGTTCCTGTTAAGCTCTTTTCTCAGGATAATATTGTGATGGCTGGCACACACAGTAAAAATTTCAGCACAAGTATGGGGATTATATTGCAGGCTCTCCAAGATGCATCTAGGAATCAGAACTGTGACTTCATAAGCCCAAACACATGCTCTATGATATTTCTTGTTTGAGCATGTGCCTCATTATAGTGTTCTTCAGTTGCTGTGTGTGTATTAATGAGCAGCATCAGCCACGGTTGCAGTGCATAACCTACATCCCCCATTAAATGACCCTGTGGTATATCCCCCCTAGAAATCATCTGACATCATTGAGAGTTGTGCCAGATATGTGAATTGTGGTAACTGCCTGGGTTGCCAGCATACACATTCATGATAATTCCCTTAGCTTTCCACACAACCTGGCAGTTAATGGAGTGGAAGCCCCTTCTGTTCATGTGCACTCTTCCTTGTTCCCCAGGTAGTGCTTTGATTTCAATGTGCGTGCAGTCTATGGCTCTCAACCCTTCAGGGTAGTATGTTAAGGGGCAAAACTCCTGCGTAGTTGTGGCTCAGTCCTCAGGTGTATGCTGAAAATGTATGTAGTCCCTGGCATGTTGTAGCATAGCTTTCAGGAACTGATGTAGGATCCTGGATGCTGATGCCTGTGACACCTCCCAGCATATTCTGTGCTGCATGTTGTAGTATAGCATTCAGAAATTGATGTAGGATCCTAGATACAATGTCGATAACACCCCCAGCATATCCCCCATTGGTCTACTAGGCCCAGAAATAGACTGTAACTTGAGATTCGACATTCACATTGCCCAAACCATAAAAAAAGTCCACAAAAACTAGAGGTCCTATATAGGACAAACATTTCCTGACAAAAACAACCAAAAAAACAATAGCCCACACACACCTTCTCTCTACTCTCACATATACCTCTCCAATTCACACTAGCCTAAGAAAAGCAGATATCTCTAAACTAGAAACATGCTCCAAAAAATTGCCAGATTTGCCACTGACTATCCTTATAAGACCGAATATTGCACAACTCTGAAACAACTGCAATGGCTAGAATTCCCTCATCTACTTCTGTATAACCAGCTAAGACTATCTCATAAGATTCTACATCCCCCAGAAATAAACTCCTGCCCTAAGAAATGTACTCTGGCCATACTCTGGTGACAGAGTACTATGTTCAAGTAGCAAACGACTGTTAGAAGTCTCCAAGGCCAATAGCTCTGCAGGTGAATCCCTATACTCTACCTATATAGCCAGAAGATGGAATTCTCTGCCCTCCATCCTCATTAACAAATCCTTGAAAGCTGATTTCAAAACATCCTTAAAAAATCACCTGGCTAACACCTGTCTTTGCTCCTGCTCCATCCCAGGGTAATATTTTTTCTTATGAAAGTAATCTCTAGTCCTTTCCTCATTAACTCATTCAGCAGTGTTAAACAGATATTTAGAATATAACTCGACTTAAGGGCAAACTATTATTAAATTTGTATTGATTTCTTCTTTACTGTATTGTACAACTCTGTAGAAACGTATCTTTGTCAAATGTGTATCATTCGTATTTGATGTACTACTACTATTGTTATTATTTGTGGAGCTTTTCTCCCTGGGCCTCCTCTAAAAAAGAACTATTTGCTCAGTCGGACTTTCCCGATAAACAAATGTAAAATAGATAGATAGATAGATAGATAGATAGATAGATAGATAGATAGATAGATAGATAGATAGACAGATAGATAGATAAACTATCCATATCCTGGTTTTCTTTCTAGAACTCAAAAATGAAGGAGAAAGGATACTTCATTCTTTGGATATCATCTGACAACTCAGGTACTATTCTGACAGAATAAATCTTTCAGAACTTTTGAACAGTTGTTCATTTTCTTGTAAAGATAATAAGGAACAACTTGTATGAAAACAGACTACTTCCAAATGGTTGTCTATGGCTATTACTTTTGTTATTCTCACCCAACAAATGTATTACACGCAGATTCAAGGGACACTCTACCAGGGCCTTGGCTTCATCTATGGCTTTTTGTAATGGGGTGGATTCCAGAAATATTCTAGGAGTAGCAACTCAGTCCTCTGTGCAAACTTTTCCAAAGCACTATAAAATAGATTCTTTTTCAGGTCTAGGGCAAGATTTGTTAGACCCATTCTCCAGATCTCCTGGACACTTCCCCTTCCAACCTCCAGTTGTTTTGAGGTATGTTACTCTACCCATATAGCTTAGAATACTACATTAGTGATCATTCAAACTTCTGTTATTCTTTTATGGTACATTTAATTACACAACAGTACTATGATCACTGCTTTAGAAGTCACGCCCCCCCTCCACCCACTAACTCTTTTTTTTTGGTGTGTTTTTTATGCCAGAATGCAGACGTAGTTTTTTCTCTTCCAGGCAATGTGTTCTTAGAGTTTGGTAGCCCTCTTTTAGCTGGTATGAAAGCTCTGAAGGGCTTGCCAACCAAAACTGGCTTGGCCATATGGAAGGTACTCTGAAGTTTTGGAAGCTTATCAGTTGTTATACCCTCTGCAGGATATAACCCACATAGCTTAGGCTACAGCAGCAGTGATCGTGTGAACATCTGCTGTTATGATAAGTTTACTTATGCAACTAGACTTTCTCTACTTAAACAGTACTCAAAGCTGTGAGTTCTAAAACTACAAAGCAACATATTTAATATATGAAAACATTGATAATACAGTAGTTTACATGTCACCTCCATCACCACACAGCACCCCTACTTATAAATCCCATTCCAAGGTCTCCTTCAAAATTAACCCGTTAGTAGTATCGGAGGCTGTGCAGAGTTATTGATGTGTAACACATGAGTTGGTGTACTACATGGTGACTGGGCAGTGACATGTGAGTGGTGTACTGCATGGTGACAGGGCATTACACCTCCTTGACAGAGGAGGATTTCTCTGATGTGTGACATGTGAGTGGTGTACTCCATGGTGACTGGGCATCATACCTCCTGGACACAGGAGGATTTGTATGGGGTAGAAAAATGTCTGATGTGCAAATCCCTTTCACGCAAACAGAGGGCTTTTTTGCAGCATGCCTCAAGCAGTGAAACATCACCTGGCAAAATGTTAAGGAATCAGATTATATAAGCTTATGTCAAACTGGGTAATATTTAAGTATTGAAATAATGTTTTTCAGATCAGCTATTCTGAAATGTAAACTTGTTCTAATTATAGCTCTGACTTTGACTTTTCAAGTCTTCTTCTCTTTCAGCTGTTCCCATTAGGGGTCGCCACAGTGGATCATCTGTTTCCATTTCTTCCTGTCCTCTGCATATTGCTCAGTCACACCAACTGCCTGCATGTCCTCTCTCACCACATCCATAAACCTTATCTTAGGCCTTCCTCTTTTCCGGTTACCTGGCAGCTCCATCCTTAGCATCCTTTTCCCAATATACCCATTATCCCTCCTCAGCACATGTCCAAACAAATGCAATCTCGCCTCTCTGACTTTGTCTCCAAACCGTCCAACCTGAGCTGACCCTCTAATATACTGATTCCTAATCTTGTCCATCCTTGTCACACCCAGTGCAAATCTTAACATCTTTAACTCTGCCACTTCCAGCTTTGACTCCTGCCTTTTTGTCAATGCCACCATCTCCAACCCATACAACATAGCTGGTGTTACTACCCTCTTGTAGACCTTCCCTTTCACTCTTACTGGTACCCGTCTGTCACAAATCACTCCTGACACTCTTCTCCACCCATTCCACCCTGCCTCTACTCTCTTCCACACTCACCATTACTCTGAACTATTTATGCCAAGTATTTAAACTCATCCACCTTCGCCACCACTACTCCTTGCATCCTCACCATTCCTCTATCCTCCTTCTCATTCACACACATACATTCTGTCTTAGACCTGCTGACCTTCATTCCTCTCCTCTCTAGACCATATCTCCACCTCTCCAGGATCTCCTCAACCTGATCCCTACTCTCACTACAGATCACAATGTCATTTGCAAACATCATAGTCCACGGGGCATCCTGTCTGATCTCATCTTTCAACCTGTCCTTCACCACTGCAAATAAGAAAGGGCTCAGAGCTGATGCATGATGTAATCCCACTGCCACCTTAAATGGATCTGTCACTCCTACTACAAACTTCACCACTGTCACACTACCCTCGTACATATCCTGTACCAGTCTTACATACTTCTCTGCCATTCTTGACTTCCTCATACAATACCACAACTCCTCTCTAAGCACCCTGTCATATGCTTTCTCTAAGTCTATAAAAACACAATGCAACTCCTTCTGACCTTCTCTGTACTTCTCCATCAACACTCTCAGAGCAAACATTGCATCTGTAGTGCTCTTTCTCAGCATGAAACCATACTGCTGATCGCTAATCATCACCTCCCTTCTTAACCTAGCTTCCAGTACTCTTTCCAATAACTTCAAGCTGTGACTGATTAGTTTTATCCCTCTGTAGTTACTACAACTCTGCACATCACCCTTATTCTTAAAAATAGGTACCAAAACACTTTTTCTCTACTCCTCAGGCATCCTCTGACTTTCCAAGATTTCATTAAGCAATCTGGTTAAGAACTCCACTGCCATTTCTCCTAAGCACCTCCATGCTTCCACTGGTATGCCATATGGACCAACAGTCTTTCCATTCTTCATCCTCTTCATGGCTGTCCATACTTCCTCCTTGCTAATCTGTTTCACTTTTCAAGTCTCATCTAATTAAAATAACTGTATAAAGATCCCATGGATGATCTTTTAACTAAAGCCTCTTAGTTAAGCTTTGCCAGATATTTCAAACACTCTTCCCTGATATTATCTTTTACCTGCTGACCTCTTCTGCCACATAATGCGCTTACATAGCTTCATTTTTTTTCCACATTACCAGGCTATAATTCATACCACAGCTTTCGGCCACCTAACCTGGACCAAACCACTAAAGGTGGAGGCGTGTCCATATTCATTAAGAATATCCATACCTCCAGGCTAGTTGCTTAGCATAATGCATCCGAAATTATCCAAGTGCAACTAACTCTGGGCAAGACCACAATCCAAATTGTAGCTTGCTACAGATTCCTCACCATGCCCCAGGATTCCCACTCCTCATTTCTTGATACACTGGAAAATTTTAGGGTACAGCCTAACACCCTAATAAGGGGCAATTTCAACTACCCAACCAGTAACTGGGAAAACTACTCATGTGCCAACTCTTTTGCTCAACGTTTTCTGGAATTCATAAATTCCAAAGCCTTGGATCAACTTATCCACACCCACAACATGGGCAGCAATATCATACACCTGGTCATCACCAACATGGGCAACCAGTATTTCACACCAGAGGTCAATTCCTCATTGGTCAGATCCGACCACAAGCTAATCACCCTAGACATCTACATCCCACCCCCACCCCCATTAGGGAAACCACCGTAAAAAATTTCTCCAAAGCCAACTTCACACTTCTTAAGACAGAAGTGGCAAACTTCATGTCACCCATGCAGATGGACAATAGAAGTATGACTGCTGAATCCTACACAAATGCACTTTATAAGCACTTACATAAGTGCATGGATTGTGCAATCCCTAACAGAACTAAGATTCTTTCCTCCAAAATAAAGGAAGTCAATCTGGTGGTCCCCTGCCATATACAAACTCTACAACAGAAGAAAGAAACTGTTGCAAAAAGGAGTAAAATCCCATGATTGGAGGAACTCCCTGGTTAGCCTCAGGAAGAAGCTGAGATCCCTCATAAAATCCTCCAAAGCTAGTTACAAAAACAAAGTCACCACTGATTCTAAAGACAACCGAAAAGCATGCTATAGCTATGTCAACAATGTCAATGACAACACTCAGATCTGCTCTGAGCTACAGAACAATGGCAGGAAATATACAGAACCAACTGATATTGCCAACATCCTGGCAGATATGTTCAGTGCTAACTTTACCCCCCCCCCCCTCACCCCCTAAAGGGCCCATCTCTATACCGGAAGAATGCAAAGTTCCTGTAATCACAGCTGCACAGGTAAAAAACACTCTCTCCAAAGCCAAGAACACAGCATCCATGGGACCTGACAATATCCCAGGCAGCATTCCACACAAACTACAGAATGAACTGGCACCCCACCTAAGTACCATGTTTAATCATAACCTCACCTTAGGCTTTGTCCCCACTGAGTGGTGCACAGTGACAGTTATCCCACTCCACAAAGGTGGAGCCACCACAGTCCCCGGGAACTACTGCCCCATTAGCCTGATGAGTCTGGTCTGCAAGGCTATGGAACTTATAAACGATGACATTGGTAATCTCCAAACTCTGGACCCCACCCATTTTGGGTTTGTAAAAGGGAGATCATGTCTCCTAAACCTGATAGACTTCTTTGAAGCGGTCACCAAAGCCATAGGTGAGGGTAAGGTGGTTCTAGATCTTGCCAAGGCATTCGACACCATCACCCACTCTGGAATTATAGATAAACTCACTAAACTAGATATAAATCCCTATGTCACAAGATGGGTTGCCAACTGGCTCACTGACAGGACTCACACTGTGAAAGTAGCAGACTCCAAATCTGACTTCAGACCAGTGACAAGTGGAGTACCAAAGGGTTCAGTCTTGGGTCCTTTCCTGTTTGGTATCTACTTCTCTGAAGTACAGGTTACCACAGAAGGTCTTTGGCTTATGAAGTTCTCAGATGACTGCAAACTAGGAGCCATAATCAAAACTCCTAACGATGTGGACATCCTACAAAAGGGCCTCACTGACACAGATGCCTTTGTGTCACAGCCATGGCCTCAAGCTCAATGCCAAAAAGTGCATTGTCATCCCTTTTGGTAAAAACTCTGTACCCATTAACTACCACATAGCTGGTAGTCTACTTAACACCGAAAGTGTGATAAGGGACCTTGGGACACAGCTGGACAGTAGTCTCTCCTTTGATAATCACATCGCCACAGTAGTCAGGAAATCCTTCTACGTGGCACACCTCATCACAAAAGATTTCTATTCCAGGAAAAAAGAGGTCATTGTTCCGCTCTACTCATCACTCATTAGACACATTATAGAATACAGTACCCCTTTTGGTATATACCTCATAAGACATCTACAACAACTGGAAAGGCCACAGAAATACCTCACAATGAGGATTACTTGCCTCAAACAGATGCCCTACGCAGACCATCTAAAAAAACTCTAGCTTTACTCCATCGCATATCACCTACTCAGAGGCTATCTCTGCCTAACATACAAAGCTATGTCAAAACCACAGCTGTTGGACATGCTCCACTTAAATCCCTCCAAGCTACACACTCTAGGGACCTAAACCTTGTCACCACAATAAACAGAACATGCTGGAGGGATAGATTCCTCTCCCAGAGACTTTCCATACTCTGGAACAAACTACCTATTTATGTCAAACAAAGCTCCTCATTAGCACTCTTCAAAAAAATCTTGATGATTGGATGAAAGATAGGAAATTCACTCTGGGATCACTTCTGTATATCTGCTTGACAGGGGCACAGGAAAATAATTTTCTTGGGTGGCGAAAACCAGGGTACCTTTTTGGCTAGGCTTATATAGGCCCTTGGGCCAATAGCCTAATACCTACCTATGAACCTAAGAACATATGACTGATATCCCCTTTAGCTATTCATGTTACAGAAACTATTCTACCTTCACAAGCAAATCTGCATTGTTATCACTGAGTCTGTGTTCTTCACCACTGAAAGCTGTTATGTATTTGTGTTTACTCATTCTAAACCCCAATAAGACCAAATTACTCATTTTTACCCCCAATAAATCCAAATCCACACCTCCTACCTTCACTATCACCTCAAAAAATGGGACCACAATACCCCCCCCCACACTAAGCTGCTCAGGGTTGAAATAGATAACAATCTAAACTTTAATGTCCATATCTCACAAACCATCACAAAGGTACACAAGAAACTAGGAACCCTATACAAACACAAGCAGTTTCTATCGGACCAAGCTAGCATCTCCTTAGCCCAGACCCACCTCTTGTCTACCCTAATGTATGCATCACCAATCCTAATTCATATCAGGAAAACAGACCTAAACAAACTAGAGTCATGTTACAATAAAATTGCAAAATTCGCTAACAACTCCACTTTTAGAAGTCATTACTGTCTTGCCCTAAAGCAACTACAGTGGTTAGAACTCCCTCAGCTAATTAGCTATCACCAACTAGTCCTCACCTTCAACATAATAAGGAACCCTCAGAGAACCCCAGCCCTAATCCAACTTCTAAACCAATATTCTGCAAAACGCCTTCTACGCTCATCCAGCAAAACCCTACTCTGCATAACCAAAGCCAATAGCACTGCAGGGAAAAGTCTGTTCTCCCACACCATTGCTAGGGAATGGAATAACCTCCCCCCAAAGTATCTCCTCTGCACTATCCATCTCACTTTTCAAGACATCACTAAAGTCACACCTCTTGCAATCATGGCTCTGTCCCTGTATCAAATAAAATCTTTACTGCTCTCCTCCTAACTTGTCACACCTCATCTCCTCACTGCTTACCTCAGCTATTCTGTACTACTCAAATACTCCCTATCAGGAACTACTATCCTACAAACTATTTCTCACACTATGACATATCTCCCGAATAACATTATTTTCCAGATTCCATTCCTTCATTTTTATGCTTTGTACTACCAATAGGGAATTCAAAGTTTTGCTTTCTATATACCAAGCTTGCTCAAATCAAACTAAGGTACAAAAAATCTCCTTGATTGTTTATATGCCACTGTATAGAAAGTTTCTGTCATTCGTGGATTATGTGTTGTCGTATAAAGACATGGAGCTCTGATTGTATAAATGCCTCTGTACAGAAATTTTGTTGTCATTTGTTGTATTTGTACTGTTATGGAGCTTTTCTCCCCGGGCCTCCGCTGAAAATGGACCTTGTTCCAGTCAGACTTTCCCAGTAAACAAATGTAAAATAAAATAAATAAATAAAATAAATTAATAAATGTTGCCCTAATGTGGATAATATTCATGATGCTTTTCTGCAATACAGCTTTTCTAGGCCACAACAGCAAGTTTCTTGACGTGGGTCACAGTGATGGTGAAACCCTCCATCAGTGACATGTACTGCTGCATGGCCGTAAAACATATGTCTGTCTCCTTACTGCAAAATACCACTTTTTTTGAATATTCATATAATCCATATCCTGGTAACAACGTATAACAGTTATCATCTCAGTGTGTTTCTACTGTCTTCCTTGATCTTACATTTAATACTATTATATCCTCATTTCTAGACTAGACAAACCAGTATATAACAAGGATGAACTTTTCCTGTATTGCAGGCATTTTGTCTGGGTCTACTTTAGAACGACGAAAAATTAAAATATCAAGCGCTCACATAAGCGAAAAATCAGGAATTAGACACTTAGTTTTTTGGATCGCAGTACAGTGAAGATTGGAATATTTGCCCTTTCCTCACTGTAGTGCGATCTCGGAGTAGGAATATATATTTAGCAGTGGGTGTGATTTCGAGTTCCTGATTATTCACTCATGTGAGCGCTCAATTTTTTGATTTTTCATTGTTTGGACATAGACCCTTTTGTCTTCACTTACAACACAAAAACTCTAATTTAGAAATAAGCAGAGACAAGTAACATCCATGTATCTGAACCTGAACACAAAAGCGTCAGCAACGACTGAAACTCATTTTTCACTGTGGTGTGCCCTATTCCACCCAAGGAGCTTGCTAAATTTCTGAAAGAAGACATCAGACCTCTGCTGCCTGGCTGTAAATGCACCTGACAGAAAAGTAACATGAAACTACTGTGCACTTAATTCCTCCTCAAAGCTCTGTACACCCCCCTCCCCCAGCTCTATATACAGACTACAAATATGAAAAGCTATAGCAGTTAATTGCAGTAGATAAATACCTCAGTCTTTCCTATGTGCTCAGCATTGGTCAAAATGTAGTAATCTTCACATACTTCTATGCTTTTAAAATGATCATTTCCCACCCAAAAATGCTTCAATTTACTATACTAAATGGTTGTGATGTGATGCATACTAAACAAGCACTGAATGCTAACTAGGCTTATAAGGAAATGTTGTGTTTCTACATTATTTACACCACTGTGTCAGACAAGTTTGCTTTTAACATTTTATGCATTAGTATGTCATAAAAACAAAAGCAAGCAGAAAACTGTGCCTTGATCCCAGAGTATATTAACCATTAACATCTGCAAAAATTAGAATACATTTATATTCATTTTGCATCACTAAACAGTTTTGTGGACAGCCTGCTTACTAAACAAACAATAGGAATAGGTCATAAAAAGCACAATGTCAATAAAATTGAAAAACATAATGCAATCAAGATTCTTTTCCTAAATGCCACCTGTATACCGAGTCTGTGAGTTACTAGTGATGCATTAAATAAAGCTGAGATGAATATGTCATTTAAGCACTGCATGTCTGACACACAGTAACCATATATGATCCAACAAAAATTAAACAAATAAATAGCAATCTGTTAATGAACATTCTATGCCAGACAGGTAGATGACTTCTGCATAGACTTATGTTATCTCAGGTTTTCTAATGAATCTGAGTTACCATTAAACCAGCTAGAGTGGAGAGGTTGAGAGAACTGGAAACAGTCACACATCTTGTAGCTGGTTGTGATATACTAATGGCAGAAGATTGTATATACTGAAAATCATAATAATATGGCAGGACTGATGTATTGGGGACTGAGCAAACATTATGGTACTGAAGTAGCTGAAAAACATTGGAAACTCCAAGATCACACTACAGTGAGGAAAGTGCAAATTTTCCGATCTTCACTGTACTGCGATCGCAATATTCAGAATTCGCTGAACGGTATTTTAATAGGAAATGATGAATTTTATATCGCATGGGATCACCCACTACAACAGTTCAAAAAAGAGATGTAAGAAAACCAGATATAGTAGTCCATGAAAAGAGGACAAAAGTAGCACTGATTATTGAAATCGCTACTCCCAGTGACTACAGTGTTCTGCGTGCAGAGAGAGACAAAGTCATAAAACATCAGGATTTGCAGGCGGAAATGAGAGCAATGTGGAAGAACGATACCAAGACAGTTCTAGGAGTAGTAGTAGTGGCAACAGGTCTTATAATAAGAAGGGTCTATATTAAATTATTGAAAGTTGAATTCACTGAACGATATTTCCATCGAAAATACCGTTCAGCCAATTCTGAATATTCCGATCGCAGTACAGTGAAGATCAGAAAAGTTGCCCTTCCTTACTGTAGTGTGATCTTGGAGTTGGTATATATAATTAGCAGGGGGTGTGGGGGGCACAGCCCCTCACAAGAGCGAATTCGCTGAACAGTATTTTCGGTGGAAATACCGTTTGGTGAATTCAACTTTTGATTATTTAATATAGACCCAAAAAAGAATTTATAGTCATATTTGGAATTATTTCCAATTCATGTAACTCCATACAAATTGCAGAAGGAGTCATTACTGGACACATTGCAGGTGCTGCGAATTGCACTTTTGGCTAAAATCAAAGATCGAAGCAATACTAATTTCATGAGCTTTCATCGTGCTTTGAATTAGGAATAGGGTCCATTCCTGTCATGATATTAGAAACCCAAAAGACTTGGAGAAATTAAAAAAGAAAGGTTGCTTTAATATTTGGTCTCCACCTGTGAGGATGGATATATAAACGGTTAGATATGAAACATGTTGACATATGGAGTTCATGGATGATACTATATATTGATACACAGGAAAGGAAGACTTCAAGACAGCTGAACACTAGTGCCCAACATCACTGTAGGTCCTCTTTTAGTAGAAATTAAGTGAATAATGGCATTGTGGCTACTGAAATGCCTCATAAAAGATTCAGTGTGCCCATAAGTCTCTAGAGCAGTGGTAGAGCCATGGCCTCTCTTGTACCTCCATTTATAAATGAGAGCACCATGGGCACAGAGAGGTATTTCTTCCATTGAAGTGGGGAGCATTTTAACCAAATAATACATCAGGTTACTTAATGGCAGAATAACACTGGCATATGGTACAGGCCGTTTAGTAGTATAAAGTGAATCTGGTGGCAATCTAAGCTTTTGTGTGAGCCAAATATTTGTCCATTTAGGATGAAAAGAGATGTCAAGATTTCCATACAGCCCATGCATGTGTGTGTGTGTGTGTGTGTGTGTGTGTGTGTGTGAGTGTGTGTGTTTCGAGTACTGTCAAGAAGTGTGTGTGTTTCATGTTTGACTGTCCAAGCAGTTTATTATCAAGTAGTTTTACTTGATGGGTCATTCTCAATCCAGTTTCCACACAACTTTCTAAAATCAACCAGGAAATCTGCTTTATAACTGTTTTAAAAATACACTGTCGCAGGGATAATGGAATGAAAGGTGATGATAATAGGAAACCAGAAGTCAACAAAAAAAACTCTAAGAAAACTTTGGCATATAAAAGATAAATATACAATGTAAAGAGTGCATAAAAGTAATGAAATACCCCAATTGATACAAAATCTACTGATGCCGCTTTCCAGGTCTTCCAGTACCATGGCCTTCAAAATCCTGCTTTTGTGACAAAACCTAACATGAAGCACCTCCGGTTATTCTTGCATATGAAGGCATCTGTTCATAAATAATGAACTAATACTCCAGCCAGTACAATGCAAGACATTTTTACAAGTACTACCTTAAAAACTGTTTGTGGAGTCCTAAGCAACACAACAGAATGAAGAGGACCAGTCAAAGGCTCAATGTGTGTAGCAGACAAATCAATGGAAAATGCAACACCACTAAATTCAGTACATAAATATAATTTATCCATCCAGCAAAATACATAGAGCATTAGTGAACTTAAACAATTCTTATTTATACATTTACATTTTCATGCAGTATAATCTCAAGGATTGATACATAACTGGTTCCACTGACAGTGAAATAACTCGCCAAGCTTCATATATAAGCAGACACACACACACACACACACACACACACACACACACACACACACACACACGCACGCACGCACACACACACACACACACACACACACACACGCACGCACACATATATGTGCTCCTCACAAAATGGTTCCTGACGTAAGTACTCTGGTCAGTTAATCTCTTGCATCTATGAAAGCTTGTGGTTGCATTGTACCATGGGATACATTCTGTAACACTAATACACAAAAATATCTCTTCTATACTGTGGTAAAAAAAACTGCTGAAGTAGTAAAGCACTCAGTAAATCACATAGTATTATTTTCAAAATGTGTCATTTTTACAAACTGCTTATTAGGATATGCCTCATAAAACAGAATTAATACTCTGCAAACACAAAAATTGGCTAATTTATTATTTGCAAGTTTTCATAACTTACTAAATTACAGATGGGATTCCTGCACATGTATGTATGTGACTCAGTTTTCAGACAATCTGTTTCTTACTGCTGGGCATCTGGATGATTAGTTTCCAGCTGTGAGGAATATGTCTGCCCATCTGGCAGTTTCATAACCTGTCGTTATTTTAGGATTAGAGTCTCATTTAATCTCACGTCTTGACATAAAAGGATATGATTGAAGTCTCAGCAGCAAACTCTTTAGGATAGTTTCTTCCATGTGGAAAAATACTCAGATTTCAGCCAAAGCAATTGAAAACCATACAGATATGTTGTTAGTTAGCAAGTGAAAGCTATTCAACTGACAACTGAAATATTGCATCCAAAATATAGCACAGTTAGTAAGCGGGTATGTGAATCATTGACATGATGTACATCAGAGTGAACTGTCATATAACTCTGTATTACAAAATACTGTTTCAGAAAGTCAAAAACATTCAAGTTCACAGGCAGACAGACTGATGCATCCACACACTTCAACAGCTATACATCTCAAGCCATGGTAATTACATATATTTGAGCTTCAGAATTTATATCCTTCCAAAAATGTGTGCTAACAGAAACCTTGTTATTCCAGAAAATTCCTAAGTTTATATATGAGCACTATTTAAAATCTGTCTATATTTTTGCGACCCATTATTTTAGCCTTTGTCTGGATTGTCCCGATCATGCTCCCATAAATGACCTCCATTGTTCTGTCAGTGATTGAGGTGTCAGGTGTACTTCTGAGGAGAGCTCATCCAGCAGACATCAGTCATGTAATGACAGCAGCAGCACATCTGACCATGGGCATGGACGTGCCAGTGCAATGCCTGGCAGTGACAGTTCTCCAGGTCAGGAATGACAATAATGAACTGTCACCTCTACCATACAAAGCTCACACCTATCTGACATACCAGGGTTACAGCTAGCACAGAGGTTGTCTGTGTTCTTGCAAACAGTCACACTATACACACGTTTCATCTTGAGTGCCCATACAAACACACATACACACACACACACACACACACACACACACACACACACACACACACACACACACACACACACACACACACACACACACAACGTTACATGGGTCAGTCAGGAGGCTTACAGCCTTTTCTCACTCAGTGGCCATTTGATACTTTATCAAAATTTCTGTCTGTCTGTCTTTCTTACTCACAAGCACTTGCTACCTTTTGTGTCAGCCTTGGCCTCCTGCCCCCATGCATAAACCTGGTGCTAATGATGATGTTTGCTATATCCTTTATCTTCTATCTTTTGGATTCAGGGATACATAACACTTTTGTCTGATACCCAGGGTGCATAACTGACTATATGCTTAGTATATATGTGTTGGTGATCGTCTTTTGAAAACTGTACTGCTTTCTTACAGTTTTTTTAATGTCTGAATCTTAGATGCATGGTGCCTATTACTTGATAGCGAGCACATCTATTGATATAAGTCAGGCTGTCACATATTCATGTCACTGCTTTAAAAGTCACCCACCTTCTACTTAGTTACATTAGAAAGTAACAGTATACAAGGGTATGTCATTCAGTTATGTTGTTAGCTATTTATGTTTCTCTTCAAAGTTTAACGCTTATCTTATGCCATTCAGTTATGTTGTTAGCTATTTATGTTCCTCTTCTAAGTTTAACACTTACCTTGGAAGTCCAGCAGTTACAAGAGTTTTAATTAGGGCTCAGTCTGTGCTATGCAAGCAGTACACAGCCATTACATGGGTTAGTAAAGGTTGTTAGTGTTGACTGCCATCAATGTTACTGTATGTATGTGCATTGGATGTAGGTTTTACCCCCTTAGGTGGTGAGTGTGTGTGCTAGCTGTTGCCTCTTGGTCGGGAAGAGGTCATGTTGTGCACACCTACATCTGCCTACACCCAGAGCAGCTGGTGCTTCCCCCTCTGACTCCTCACTTGCATCTAACTGTGTTGACCTTGCCAGTGGTGGTGGGATGTGTGCCCTTTTCCCTTGGTGTTTTCTCAGGATAATATTGTGATGGCTGGCACACACAGTAAAAACTTCAGCACAAGTATGGGGATTGTACTGCAGGCTCTCCAAGATGTATCTAGGGATCAGAACTGTGACTTTATCAGCCCAAACACATGCTCCATGATATTTCTTGTTTGAGCATGTGCCTCATTATAATGTTTTTCACTTGCTGTGTGTGTATTAATGAGCAGCATCAGCCACGGTTGCAGTGCATAACCTACATCCTCCAGTAAATGACCCTGTGGTATATCCCCCCTAGAAAACATCTGATATTGTTGAGAGTTGTGCCAGATATGTGAATCATGGTAACTGCCTGGGTTGCCAGCATACACATTCATGATGATTCCCTTAGCTTTCTACACAACCTGGCAGTTAATGGAGTGGAAGCCCTTTCTGTTCATGTGCACTCTTCCTTGTTCCCCAGGTAGTGCTTTGATTTCAATGTGCGTGCAGTCTATGGCACTCAACACTTCAGGGTAGTATGTTAAGGGGCAAAACTCCTGCGTAGTTGTGGCTCAATCCTTAGGTGTATGCTGAAAATGTATGTAGTCCCTGGCATGTTGTAGCATAGCTTTCCGGAAATGATGTAGGATCCTGGATGCTGATGGCTGTGACACCCCCAGCATATCCTTTGTTGCATTTTGTAGTATAGCATCCAGAAATGGATGTAGGATCATAGATACAATACCCGTGACACCCCCAGAATATCCCCTGTTGTTGTCCGGAAGGTTCCTGTAGTTAATATTGTTCGTTCTACACATACCTTAGTCTTCTCATGCATTGCTTCTGCTCAGTTTGCCCTTGTTCACAGTTGAGGACAATAGAGGTTCACAGTTGAGGACAATAGAGGCCATTTTTGCTTGGGCTGAAGGAGGGTCTCTGTGTTTATCAGTGGCAGTGACTAACATTGAGCAGCTTCCCTGCCCCCCGGAGAGGTGGTTACTGACTTGAAACTGTAGTTTTATTGGCCACTAGGGGTCATTTCCATAACTCCTTCATCTTCCTCTCTTAAAACCTAGTTGCCTTGTAGTTTGAGCGTCTTTTCAGGCTTGTTGGCTGTTGGTGAAGCACCCTCCAAGAGGAAAAAACGCTGAGAGAAGAAGGGAGCCACTTTTGAGATTTTAAGTATTTTTCTCTGTTTATTTGCTAAGTTTTTCTGCATAGCTGCTTAGCTTGAGCATTTTCTGGCTTGTTAAACTTGATTTCTGTATTAGTAGCTGTATTTAGAGCACAACCAAAAGCTGTTTGCTGAATTTCCTGTTTGCACTTAATTTTAAATCGTTTTTTTCTTAAAACTTGCATATTTTCTGTCCTTGACCTAGCACTCTTGTGTGGGGTCATTTACTGCACTGTTATAACTTGATATTACTTGTGAACCTCTGCTATCTCTGTAAAAACAAAACAAAAAAAATCTTGCTTTTTCCCACTTTTCTGAGAGTTAAAAAGTTCAGTTACAGGCTTGCTGTTCCTGAACTGTTTGAAAGTTTCTGTGAGGCCATTTTGCTTGGGCTGAAGGAGGGTCTCTGTGTTTATCAGTGGCAGTGACTAACATTGAGCAGCTTCCCTGCCCCTGGAGAGGTGGTTACTGACTTGAAACTGTAGTTTTATTGGCCACTAGGGTCATTTCCATAACTCCTTCATCTTCCTCTCTTAAAACCTAGTTGCCTCGTGGTTTGAGCGCCTTTTCAGGCTTGTTGGCTGTTGGTGAAGCACCCTCCAAGAGGAAAAACGCTGAGAGAAGAAGGAGCCACTTTTGAGATTTTAAGTATTTTTCTCTGTTTATTTGCTAAGTTTTTCTGCATAGCTGCCTAGCTTGAGCATTTTCTGGCTTGTTAAACTTGATTTCTGTATTAGTAGCTGTATTTAGAGCACAACCAAAAGCTGTTTGCTGAATTTCCTGTTTGCACTTAATTTTAAATCGTTTTTCTTCTTAAACTTGCATATTTTCTGTCCTTGACCTAGCACTCTTGTGTGGGGTCATTTACTGCACTGTTATAACTTGATATTACTTGTGAACCTCTGCTATCTCTGTAAAAACAAAACAAAAAAAAAATATCTTGCTTTTTCCCACTTTTCTGAGAGTTAAAAGTTCAGTTACAGGCTTGCTGTTCCTGAACTGTTTGAAAGTTTCTGTGAGGCCATTTTTGCTTGGGCTGAAGGAGGGTCTCTGTGTTTATCAGTGGCAGTGACTAACATTGAGCAGCTTCCCTGCCCCCGGAGAGGTGGTTACTGACTTGAAACTGTAGTTTTATTGGCCACTAGGGTCATTTCCATAACTCCTTCATCTTCCTCTTAAAACCTAGTTGCCTCGTGGTTTGAGCGCCTTTTCAGGCTTGTTGGCTGTTGGTGAAGCACCCTCCAAGAGGAAAAACGCTGAGAGAAGAAGGGAGCCACTTTTGAGATTTTAAGTATTTTTCTCTGTTTATTTGCTAAGTTTTTCTGCATAGCTGCCTAGCTTGAGCATTTTATGGCTTGTTAAACTTGATTTCTGTATTAGTAGCTGTATTTAGAGCACAACCAAAAGCTGTTTGCTGAATTTCCTGTTTGCACTTAATTTTAAATCGTTTTTTCTTAAAACTTGCATATTTTCTGTCCTTGACCTAGCACTCTTGTGTGGGGTCATTTACTGCACTGTTATAACTTGATATTACTTGTGAACCTCTGCTATCTCTGTAAAAAAAAACAAAAAAAAATCTTGCTTTTTTCCCACTTTTCTGAGAGTTAAAAAAGTTCAGTTACAGGCTTGCTGTTCCTGAACTGTTTGAAAGTTTCTGTGAGGCCATTTTTGCTTGGGCTGAAGGAGGGTCTCTGTGTTTATCAGTGGCAGTGACTAACATTGAGCAGCTTCCTGCCCCGGAGAGGTGGTTACTGACTTGAAACTGTAGTTTTATTGGCCACTAGGGTCATTTCCATAACTCCTTCATCTTCCTCTTAAAACCTAGTTGCCTCAGGTTTGAGCTGCCTTTTCAGGCTTGTTGGCTGTTGGTGAAGCACCCTCCAAGAGGAAAAACGCTGAGAGAAGAAGGGAGCCACTTTTGAGATTTTAAGTATTTTTCTCTGTTTATTTGCTAAGTTTTTCTGCATAGCTGCCTAGCTTGAGCATTTTCTGGCTTGTTAAACTTGATTTCTGTATTAGTAGCTGTATTTAGAGCACAACCAAAAGCTGTTTGCTGAATTTCCTGTTTGCACTTAATTTTAAATCGCTTTTTTCTTAAAACTTGCATATTTTCTGTCCTTGACCTAGCACTCTTGTGTGGGGTCATTTACTGCACTGTTATAACTTGATATTACTTGTGAACCTCTGCTATCTCTGTAAAACAAAAACAAAAAAATCTTGCTTTTTTCCCACTTTTCTGAGAGTTAAAAGTTCAGTTACAGGCTTGCTGTTCCTGAACTGTTTGAAAGTTTCTGTGAGGCCATTTTGCTTGGGCTGAAGGAGGGTCTCTGTGTTTATCAGTGGCAGTGACTAACATTGAGCAGCTTCCCTGCCCCCGGAGAGGTGGTTACTGACTTGAAACTGTAGTTTTATTGGCCACTAGGGTCATTTCCATAACTCCTTCATTTGTCCTCGGAGGAGTGGTTTAGGGCAGTGACTTGTGGTTTGTTGGCCAATTTGGGTCATTTCCTGTCTTTTCCAGCCCCTGCTATAAAGCACGCTTTTAGCGATTTAGCCCGGGATTTAGCCGATTTAGCTGGAGTTGCTACTGTTGCACACTAGGGCAGTGCCGTTAAGCAGGTTTAAACTATTCGGCTACCTAAAGTCCACTCTTCAATTTTTCCCTTAAAACTACCTTCCTCGAACTATACTACTGATCTAATCAGCGATCCTATAATTAAAAGATCATCTCTACTTGACTCCAAGTAGACTATTCTCTATCTGTTAAACGTAGCACTTGCTCCTACAGTACTTATTACCTTGATACGGCACTCTTGTCATAGATAGTACCCCAAAAGGCAACCCCCATTTCTCGGTCACCCACGCCCCCAGAATCTTTTTAAAGTTTTTTGTCTATTCCTTCTAGCATGTCGAGGGATCAGTTGCTAGTGTCCTCTCCTGCTCAGCTGGTGAACCTGAATATTGAGGCAATGTTACAATTGCCTCATGTACACAGACAACCCTCTCCTCCTCCCACAAAACACAAATACATGCTAGAGATGCAACTATACGGCCAAACTGGAGGCTGAGCTCTTCTCAACATAGGACTGGCATGATCAGTCAGGAGGAGAAGGTTACCACACACACTATAGACCCAGTCTCACATATTACCATTACAACCTCAAATCATACACATAAACACACAAAGACATACTCGGAGGCTCTGATCAAAAATCTACCAAAACAGCAGAGGCCACCAAAGCAGACACCCAAACAACCACCACCTCAGAACACAACACCTGCAACACATAGACCTCACAGTCAGAGTGTCAAACAGTCACAGCCCTTAAGGCCAAACACAATGCCAGACACACTAGTCATTGGTGACTCCATAGTCAGACACACTGACGCCCCGCCACCAGACTGAGTAAGGAGAAGGTCACAGTAAGCTGCCTGTCGGGCGCTAGAATCCGCCACATAACGCAAGCACTCAGGTCTCTCAACAGCAGGTACAAATATGATTCAGTCATTGTCCACGCTGGTGTAAACGACCTGAGACGCACTCTCCTGGACTACATGAAAAGAGACATTGAGGAGCTCTCTGATTATGTAGCCCAGACAGGTATGACCCTGACCTTGAGCAGTATCCTACCTTCACCAAGAATGATGCCACAATACAGAGATAAGATGATCAGCTTTAACAATTGGCTTAAACACTGGTGTCATTCAAAGGGGATCCAGTGTCTGTCTGCCTGGGATGACATGCTGACAAGCCACGCTGCTTCTCAAGGGACGGCTTGCACCTGTCACCCCTGGGATTCCGGATATTGGCAAAGGCTCTTGCCACCCCATAGTGCCTTTTTTAGGCAAGGCTCAAATTCTAAACCTACCACCCTAGAACACAAAAAAAGAAAAAAACTAAGGGTAATGCTGCTCAATGCCAGAAGTCTAAATCTCAAAATGCACGCACTCGAGGCCCTTCTCAGTATGGAGAACATCGATGTCTGTGCTGTGACAGAAACCTGGTTCAAGGCTCCTGAGAGCACCCCAGCGCTATCAGGTTTTACCTCATATCATGCCCGCCCCAAAATCTGACAATACCAAGAAAGGAGGGGGTATCCATATTCATCAAGGACACCCACACCTCAAGACTGGTGGCAACGACGATGCATCGGAGACCATCCAGGTGCAATTAACCATAGGCAAGACTGCTCTGCAAATTGTAGCATGTTACAGGCAACCTCACAAACTCAGGAACCTCACATGGCCTTCCTGAAAACACTAGAGGGGATAAATGTATCACCAAACACCATCATACTAGGTGACTTCAATTACCCTAATATAGACTGGGAACACTACTCAAGCCCAAACACCCTAGCCCAAAAGTTCCTGGAATTCATAAACTCAAATGCCATGGAACAACTAGTCACCATCCCCACAAGAGGAGATAACATACTTGATCTCATCATCACGAACATGGGAGCACGATGTTCAACACCGAGGTGTACCCCCACTGGTGAGATCAGACCACAACTAATCTCGCTGGAGGTCCTCATCCCACCCCCACCTGAAATAAAAAGACCACAGTAAAGAACTTCTCAAAAGCCGACTTCACACTTCTAAAGACTAGTGTGGTCTCCTTTAAGGCCCCCGAGCCGGGCGGAAAACAGTACTCAAGCCGCTGAATCACTTACAAATGCCTTCTACCAGCACCTGCAGGACTGCATGGATAAGGCAATCCCAAGCAAAACAAAGACTCTTTGTACCAAAGGCAACCCCCCAGTCTGGTGGACCCCAGCCATCAACAAACTCTACAACAAAACAAGGCAGCTACTACAAGATAGAGCAAAATCCTTAAAAGGTAAGACACCCTTGATCACTATAAGTAAAAACTAAGAGCTCTCATAAAATCATCCAAAGCAAATTTCGAGAGAAAAATAGCTAAAGACTCAAAAGACAATCATAAGGCCTTCTTTAGCTATGTTAGAAACCTGGGAGGAAACTCCCAGATATGCTCAGAGCTAGTTCAAAATGATGTGAAGATTACTGATCCTACAGACATTGCCAACATACTGGCTGACAGGTTCAGTGCAAACTTCTCCCCCACAAAAGGAGAGATATCTATACCAAACGATTGCAGCCCCCAAACATCTCCAGCCCAAGTGAGAACTGCTCTCTCCAAAGCAAAACACAGCATCCATGGGACCTGATGGTGTCCCCGGCTGTGTGCTCCATGAACTCAATGAGGAATTAAACCCACAGCTAGGACAGCTGTTTAATCAAAGTCTTACCTCTGGATACGCATCCAGGAGTGGCGACTGCAACTGTGGTACCACTTCACAAAGGCGGTGCCTCCACCGACCCTGAAATTACCGCCCATTAGCTTGACAAGCCTTATCTGCAAAGCCATGGAGAGGATAATAATGGACCTCATAAATAAAGACATAGGGAATTTGCAGACTTTGGATCCAACCCAGTTTGGCTTTGTCAAAGGCAGATCATGCCTTTAAACTTGGTTGACTTTTTCAAACAGTCACCAAAGCCATTGATGAGGGAAAGGCAGTCCATACAGCCTACCTCGATCTGGCTAAGGCCTTCGATACAATACCCCATTCGGGTATCATTGAAAAACTCATCAGTTTAAATGTCAACCCATACATCACAAGATGGGTTGCAAACTGGCTGAGTGACAGAACCCACAGGGTCAGAGCTGCTGGCGCCATGTCAGACTCAAAGCCTGTCACAAGTGGTGTCCCACAGGGCTCAGTCCTGGGCCCACTCTTGTTTGGCATCTACTTTTCCAAGTACAAGCAAACACAGGAGGGTTATGAGCTGACAAAGTTTGCAGATGACTGCAAACTGGGCGCCATAGTAGAAAACACATCTGACACAGATATCCTTCAGAAGGGTCTCACAGAAACGGATAACTGGTGCCAGAGCCACGCCTAAAGTTAAATGCCAAAAATGCATAGTCATACCCTTCGGGAAAAACAAGGTTACCCCTAGCTACCAAATAGGTGGCAATCCACTGAGCACAGAAGAAGTTATCAGGGACCTGGGGACCCAGGTTGATAGTAGTCTGTCATTCGACACCCATGTAGCTAAAGTAGTTAGGAAGACCTTCTACATTGCCCACCTTATCATGAAGGGATTCTCATCTAGATCAAGGGAGGTCATAGTCTCCCTTTACTCATCACTCATCAGACCAATGATTGAGTACAATGCCCCATTCGAATGTATCTGACCCGACACTTGCAGCAGCTGGAGAGGCCACAAAAGTTCCTCACCAAAAGGATAAAGGGTCTCAAAATCTGTCCTATGCTGCCCGACTGAAAGAACTCCAGCTCTATTCAGTCGCCATCGCTTGCTCAGAGGTGACCTTTGCCTAACATACAAGGCCATGTCAAACCCAGATTTGATGAATATGCTTCACCTCAAAAAATCTAGATCCATCAGAGCCACAAGGGCGGGAGACTTAAACCTTGACACGGCTATTAATAGGACGCGCTGGAGGGATAGATCCAGCACCCAGAGACTCCCTATGCTGTGGAACAAAATCCCGTACATGTGAGGCAGAGCACCTCGCTGGCCTTGTTCAAGAGAAATCTTGACCAATGGATGGGAGATCGCAGATATACCCCAGGGATTACCTCAGTGTCACTGCTCGACAGAGGCACAGAAAAATAATGGGTATAGTTCCCCATACTAAAGGGGTGGCCTAAGCCACAAAACGATGGGCTAGGCTTGTAAATGCCCTCGGGCAGATAGCCTAGTATGAACCTATGAACCTATGAACCTATGAACCAAAGTTCCTGTAGTGTGTTTCTATCCACCGTGTAGCACTCTATATTTTCCACCTCATGCAGACCATAAAAAGTTAAATGGAGTCTAAATGCCCTTCTCCTTCTTGGCCAAGGCCTGTCAGCAGCAGCAGCACAGACTTGGGCCTGTTGCACATACACATGAATAAGAGCATCATCAGCCCCTAACATTTTTTTCACGTAGATAGTTTCTGTGACTCCAGTCCAAAAGGATTTGGAATTCACAGGCATAACCTGCATTAAGTCTACATGATTCCTTTATAGTTTGTTGAATAACTCCTCCATCTTGGATAGTTTGCTTTGTATACAGTTCAGCAGCTTATAGGTTCATAGGTGTGTACTAGGCTAATGGCCCTGGTGCCTTTACAAACCTAGTCCATAGGATTATCCTGCCATCTTGCCACCCAAACTTAGTTCCTAGTGCCTCTGTCGAGTAGAGCTGCTGGAGTGATACCTGGGGTGAATTTTCTATTTCCCATCCACTCATCAAGGTTTCTTTTGAAGATGGCCAGTGAGGTGCTCTGTTTGACATGTATAGGAAGTCTATTCCATAGCAAGGGCAGTCTCTGGGTTATGAACCTGTCCCTCTAGCACATTCTGTTGATTATGGTAATGAGGTTGAGGTCAATGGAATGTGTGGTGCAGAGGGACTGGGGTCTCTTTAGATGTAGCATTTCTAACAGAGGTGGATCAGACATGGCTTTATATGTCAAGCAGAGATTGCCTCTAAGCAGGCGATATCAGATGGAGAATAGTTGGAGTATTTTGAGTCTGTTCATATAGGGCAAGTGTTTAAGGCCTAGGAGCCTCTTTATGAGGCACTTTTGCGGCCTCTCCAGTTGTTGCAGGTGTCTAGTGAGGTACATGCCAAATGGGGCATTGAACTCGATGACTGGCCTAATGAAGTAAGAGTAGAGGGAGACAATGACCTCTTTCTTCATGCATGTAATACCCTTAGTAATGAGATGTGCCACATAGAAGGACTTTCTGACCACAGTGGCAATGCGGTGGTCAAAAGAGAGGCTGCTGTCAACCTGTGTTCCCAGATCTCTTATAACACCTTCTGTGTTCAGTGGACTATCGATGTGGTAATTCATGGGAACTGGGTTTCTCCCAAAGGGATGATGATGACACATTTTTTGACATTGAGTTTAAGGCCATGGTTCTGATACCAGTCGTTGGTCTCAGTGAAGCCTTTCTGTACGATGTCAACATCACTTGGTTAGTTAATAATAGCTCCCAACTTGCAATCGTCTGTGAACTTTGTCAGTCAGAGACCCTTTGTGTTGGCCTGGACTTCAGAGAAGTAGACACCAAACAGGAGAGGACCCAGGACCGATCCCTGTGGGACTCCACTCGTGACTGGTCGGCAGTCTGACTTGGAGTCTGCAACTTTCACACTGTGGGTTCTATCTGTGAGCCAGTTTGCAACCCACCTAGTGATATAGGGGTTGATGCCTAGCTTAGTGAGTTTTTCTATGATTCCTGAGTGGGGAATGGTATCAAACGCCTTGGCCAGATCAAAGTAGGCTGTATGAACCACCTTGCCTTCATCCACATCTCTGGTGACTGTCTCAAAGAAGTCGACAAAGTTGAGCAGGCATGATCTACGCTTCATAAAACCAAACAGTGTGGGGCCCAGAGTTTGGAGATTCACTACATCCTTGTTTATTAGGTCCATGATGATGCGTTCCATAGCTTTGCATATCAGACTCATCAGGCTAATGGAGCGATAGTTCCCAGGGTCTGTAGTTGCTCCTTCTTTGTGGAGAGGGATGGCTGTAGCAGTGTGCCATTCGGTAGGGGCAAAGCCTGAGGTGAGGCTGTGATTGAACAGGGCACACAGGCGAGGTGCCAGTTCACTCTGTAGTTCATGTAGAACACAGCCAGGGATATTGTCAGGTCTCATGAAAGCTGTATTCTTGGCCTTGGACAGTGCTGTTTTAACCTGTACAGCAGTAATACTGGGTGCCTTGCAATCTACTGGTATTGTGACTGGTCCTTTGGGGGATGAGGGGTAAAGTTGGCACTGAATCTGTTGGCCAGTATATTGGCAATATCTGTTGGCTCAGTATAGGAGGTACCATTGTGCAGTAGCTCAGAGCAAATCTGGGTATTGCCATGGAGATTCTTTACATAACTATAGAAGGCCTTGTGGTTGTCTTTACTATCTGCTGCAATTCTGTTTTCATAGCTAGCTTTAGAGGATTTGATGAGGGATCTGAACTTTCTGTTGATGCTGATAAGGGAGTTTTTCCAGTCTTGGGACTTCACCTTATTCCGCATCAGTTTCCTCCTTCTGTTGTAGAGTTTGTTTATGGCAGGGGACCACCAGATTGGCTTCCTTTTTTGGAGGAGAGTGTCTTGGTTTTATTGGGTATGGTAAGATCCATTCATTTATGTACGTGTTTGTACAGTGCATTGGTGTATGATTTGGCAGTCATACAACTATTCTCCATTTGCATGGGTGCCATGAAGTTTGCCACCTCTGGTTTTAGGAGCCCAAAGTTAGCTTTGGAGAATTTTTTTAATGGTGGTTACCTTTGCGGGGGTGGGGGGATATGGATTTCCAGGATGATTAGTTTGTGGTTGGATCTAACCAGGGAGGAGTTAACTATTGATATAGAGCAATGGCCGCCCATGTTAGTAATGACCAGGTCAAGGATGTTGCTACCTCTAGTGGGGGTAAGATCAAGCTGGTCCAGGGCAGTTGAATTAATGAATTGCAGGAAACGGGCAAGTGTATTGGTACATGAGTAGTTTTCCCAGTTAATGGAGGGGTAGTTGAAGTCACCCAGTATGACAGTGTTAGGTTGGACCCAAATATTCTCCACTGTGCTTAGGAATGTGGAGTGTGAGTTTTCGGACATTGTTGGGAACCTATAGCAGGCTACGACCTGAATCGCTGTTATGTTGTAATTAGCATGCCATTATATTTACCAGGTTTGCATGGTGAGCTATCATGTACTTGTCCTGCCACAACATGCACACAGTCTTAGCAAATTGTGTAGTCTTTAATGTATCTGCACCATTATTTGTTATTGCTTTTTCTATGATTGGTGGATGTTAATAAAGAAAAAAGTTTGATAATGCTTTCTGCTCTTAGCTGTTCTTGCTGAAACATTGTATCTTCTCAAGTAAAAAAAAGAAAAAAGGAAAAAAGAAAACCATCCCTTTAAAATCCATTCCAACCACTTTTTATGAAATAACTGTCAATATTTTCATTTGTACAATTAATTCCAATTAAGGGACTTTTTTGTCAGCTAGAGGAGATTGCTCTAAAAACTATTTTTAGAATACTTTTTATTGAAAATGGCTTTCTGGCTCTATCCCTCTGCAGTTCCGTCACACTGTCATGAGACAGAGCAGAAAACCCCAAGTGTCTCCTCGGTGAGATACATGCCCATAAAGACGTGACAAAAACCATAGAGGGACAGAGTTGGATACATTGTGCTATGAGCATGTACACACAAACACACACACACACACACACACACACACACACACACACACACACACACACACACACACACACACACACACACACTTAATCTCGCATCTCCCTACATCATTTACACACTGTAACTGTGTCTGCTTTGGGGATGAGTGCACACATGCATGCATGCATGCACACATGCACCCATGCGCCCATGCACGCACGCACACACACACACACACACACACACACACACACACACACACACACACACACCGTCTCACATTTCCCTACATCATTTACACTGTAACTGTCTGCTACATTGGCGGATTGAGTGCACACATGCATGCATGA